>NC_053027.1:7070856-7181286 GCF_003073215.2 Triticum urartu
CAGCGGTTGGACGCTGCCTCAGGGGCTGCGATCTCAGAGGCGATCGAGCCGAACTCCAGCCCCGCACTCCGCATGGCCCGTGACTCCGAGGAGCCGGATTCCTCTCCGAACTCCGAGCCCCCCGCGCCCCTGCCAATCGAATCCGATTGGGCGCCGATAATGGAGTTCACTGCCGCGGACATCTGTCAGCACTCGCCCTTCGGCAACATCCTGAATTCTCTAAAGTCCTGAATTCTCTAAAGTCTTTCTCTTTATCAGGAGAGCCCTGGCCGGACTACGGTCAGCAAGGTTGGGATACAGATGATGAGGAAATTCAAAACCCACCCACCACCCACTTCATAGCCACTGTCGACGACTTAACCGACATGCTTGACTTCGACTCCGAACACATCGACGGCATGGACGACGATGCAGGAGACGAACAAGAACCAGCACCTGTAGGGCGCTGGAAGGCCACCTCGTCATATGACATATATATGGTGGACACTCCAAAGGATGGAGATGGCGATGGAACAGCAGGGGACAATACCTCTAAGAAACAGCCCAAGCGCCGGCGTCAGCGGCGCCGCTCTAAATCCCGCCAAAGCAAAAACGGTGATTCTGGCACGGGAGATAATACTACTCCGGATAGCGCCGAAGAACACCCCCTCCAGCAAGATTCTGCACAGGAGGACAGAGAAGCCAGCCCTCACGAGAGGGCGGCGGACCAAGAGGTTGAGGACGATAATTATACGCCTCCCTCCGAAGACGAGGCAAGCCTCGATGACGACGAGTTCGTCGTGCCAGAGGATCTCGCCGAACAAGAGCGTTTTAAATGCAGGCTTATGGCCATGGCAAGCAGCCTCAAGAAAAAGCAGCAACAGCTTAGAGCTGATCAGGATTTGCTAGCTGACAGATGGACTGAAGTCCTTGCGGCCGAAGAGTATGAACTCGAACGCCCCTCCAAGAGTTACCCAAAGCGCAGGCTGCTACCCCGACTAGAGGAGGAAGCACCTACATCACTAGCGCACGGCATGGCCGACCGGCCACCTCGTGGCCGCGACAGAGAGGCCTCTTGGCCCTCCACTCAAGCCATGCCCCGACGCCGCGTCAAGCATACTAAGGCATGGGAAAATGCGCCCGACCTGCGCGACGTACTGGAGGACAAGGCAAGGCAAACAAGATCGATCTACGGATCGCGCAGGCGCCCCACGGCACGTGACGGTGATCGTCACTCCGGATGCAATAAATCCGGCCGGGCCGAACTCAACAGACAAAGCTCCTTCGAGCTGCGTCGTGATATAGCCCAATACAGAGGTGCCGCACACCCACTATGCTTCACGGATGAAGTAATGGATCATAAAATCCCTGAGGGCTTCAAACCCGTAAACATCGAATCGTACGATGGCACAACAGATCTTGCGGTATGGATCGAGGATTATCTCCTTCATATCCACATGGCCCGCGGTGATGATCTACACGCCATCAAATACCTCCCACTCAAACTTAAGGGACCGGCCCAGCATTGGCTTAACAGCTTGCCAGCAGACTCAATCGGTTCTTGGGAGGACCTGGAAGCCGCATTCCTTGATAACTTCCAGGGCACTTATGTGCGACCACCGGACGTTGATGACCTAAGCCACATAATTCAGCAGCCAGAGGAATCGGCCAGGAAATTCTGGACACGGTTCCTAACAAAGAAAAACCAGATAGTCAACTGTCCGGATGCAGAGGCCTTAGCGGCCTTCAAGCATAATATCCGTGACGAGTGGCTTGCCCGGCACCTGGGACAGGAAAAGCCGAAATCTATGGCAGCCCTCACGACACTCATGACCCGCTTTTGCGCGGGAGAAGACAGCTGGCTAGCTCGCGGCAACAATTTAACCAAGAACCCTGGTAATTCGAATACCAAGGACAAAAGCGACATGTCGCTTCAGAACAAACAAAAGCGCCGCGTTAACAGCGACAACAACGAGGATACGGCAGTTAATGCCGGATTCCGAGGCTATAAATCCGGTCATCGGAAAAAGCCATTCAAAAGAAATACTCAGGGCCCGTCCAGTTTGGACCGAATACTCGATCGCTTGTGCCAGATACATGGCACCCCCGAAAAGCCAGCCAATCACACCAACAGGGATTGTTGGGTGTTCAAGCAGGCAGGCAAGTTAAGAGCCGAAAACAAAGACAAGGGGCTGCATAGCGACAACGAGGAGGAGCCCAGGCCGCCGAACAACAGTGGACAGAAGGGATTTCCCCCGCAAGTGCGGATGGTGAACATGATATACGCAACCCACATCCCCAAGAGGGAGCGGAAGCGTGCGTTATGGGACGTATATGCGATGGAGCCAGTCGCCCCAAAGTTCAACCCATGGTCCTCCTGCCCGATCACCTTTAATCGAAGGGACCACCCCACTAGCATCCGTCACGGCGGCTTCGCCGCATTGGTTCTAGACCCAATCATTGACGGATTTCATCTTACCAGAGTCCTCATGGATGGCGGCAGCAGCCTGAACCTGCTTTACCAGGATACAGTGCGAAAAATAGGCATAGATCCCTCGAGGATCAAGCCCACCAAAACGACCTTTAAAGGCGTCATACCAGGTGTAGAAGCCAACTGTACAGGCTCAGTCACACTGGAAGTGGTCTTCGGATCTCCGGATAACTTCCGAAGCGAGGAGTTAATCTTCGACATAGTCCCGTTCCGTAGTGGCTATCACGCACTGCTCGGGCGAACCGCATTCGCAAAATTCAACGCGGTACCGCACTATGCATACCTCAAGCTCAAGATGCCAGGACCTAGAGGAGTAATCACGGTCAATGGGAACATTGAACGCTCCCTCCGAACGGAGGAGCACAAGGCAGCGCTCGCAGCAGAAGTACAAAGCAGCCTCTCCAGGCAGTTCTCCAGCTCGGCCTTCAAAAAGCCGGACACTGTCAAGCGCGCCCGGAGTACCCTACAACAAGACCGCCTGGCACGTTCTGAGCTAGCGTAGCAATGCGGCCCCAACCCTAGCCCTCGCGATATAGCGAAACCAGTGCTTCGCGTACATAACTACGCTCTTGAAATACCATGGGCACAGGGGAAGGGGCACTATCACGGCATGCCTGAAATACGGCTTAAACCGCACCAGGGGCTGCCGGATTCCTTTTTTTTCTTCTTTTTTTCTCTTACTCTCAGGACTCCATACTTCGGATGACCCGTTCGGCAATTCAACTGCCACACAAACGATGCAAGATCCAGGAAAGCAGACAAGCCACGCCGCATTATGGAACTCCCAGGTGGTCTCTATTGCGAGCAGTATACCTATTTTTTAATACAATTCCGCGGCCTGCCCCTGGCCAGGACATGTTAAATAGTCCAATTTCTTTTGCTTATCGCACTATTTGTATCGTTCCGCTTTCATAGCAGCCTTTCTATAAACAATGCATAGCTTTTTGTCTATTTTTTGCATTATCCTCTTTATATATATATGTTTATTAATAACATGTTGCATCCACACACCGTGGTACGGCAAAAATACGCCAGGGGCTTCAGTACCCATCAATATGGCGTGAGAAGTCCGTACACTTTCACAAGTGCGGCACCTCGAACTTATAGCACTATATGCATCGGCTCCGAATCATGATTTGGGTCAATAGTTGGGTTTGCCCGGCTCCTATGTTTTGGTGCCTTACGTTCCGCTCTATCGGCTAAGGTAGCACTAGGAGAACTACTGCGATTGTGCCCCAGTTGAGCTGGGCTGAGCACCTCAGTAGAGAAAGCTAAAACTGACTGTCATGATGAGGCGAGAGACCGGTCGCTGTTCGAGAGGTTTTTCGAGTCCTTAAAGACTTATGCCGCTTCGAGCGAGGAACCGGCTTTGTCCGGCCAAGGCGTGGATAGCGCCCCGAACTCGGTCTTCCGAATACTAGGGGCTTCGCCGAAATTTAAAATTATAGAGTTCTATGGCTAAGTGAGAGTGTTCAAGCATTATAATCCGATTGCCTTGTTCGTTGTGCTGAGCGCCTCCCTCGACGGACCCAATCATGGGAAAAAGAGCGCTCAGGTTTATCCCGAACACCCCAGCACTAGTGGCATGGGGGCAGAAGCCGACGACTGGCCATCTCTCAATTTTTTGATAAACGGCCGCACAGAAAGTAATATTTTAAATTCAACAAGCATTGCTTAGCGCATATGAACAAGTTTTCAGCGCACAGGATAACACAAGCGAGTTCATTCAAAAATTACATCCTTGGTACATTCATCCGCCATAAGGCGGGCACCAGCCAGAACATCCTTGTAATAGTTCTCGGGCTTGCGATGCTCCTTCCCCGGCGGCGGCCCGTCCCTCACAAGCTTGTCACCGTCCAGCTTACCCCAGTGCACCTTTGCACGGGCAAGGGCGCTACGGGAACCTTCGATGCGGACGGAGCGCTTGATGACCTCGAGCCCTCGACAAGCCTCCACCAGCCACCACACCAGTCCGAAGTAGCTCCCAGGCAGGGCCTCTCCAGGCCACAGGCGAACTATGAAGCCCTTCAGGGCTTGTTCGGCCGCCTTGTGGAGCTTGACCAGTTGCTTCATCTGGTCGCTCAAGGGCACAGGGTGTCCGGTCTCAGCATACTGAGACCAGAACACCTTCTCCGTCGAGCTGCCTTCCTCGGCTCGGTAGAATGCGGCGGCATCGGATACGCTGCGGGGAAGATCTGCGAATGCCCCTGGAGAGCTCCGGATTCGGGTAAGTAATAAGTAGCTTACTTTTATATGTCTGCTTCGCATAGAGAATGCCTTACCCACCGCTATCTTTTTTACCGCATCCAATTCCTGGAGGGCCTTCTGGGCTTCGTCCTTGGCAGATTCGGCAGTTTTAAGGGCCGCAACAAGCTTGGACGCTCGCGTCTTCGAGTCGAGCTCCAAACTCTCATGTTTTTTTCATGAGAGCCTGAAGCTCTTGCTGCACCCCGCCGACCTGCGCCTCAAATTCTCCCGCTCGGTGCGCTCCGTGGCTGCTTTCTTGTCGGCCTCGGACAACGCCTGCTTGAGGGTCGCCACCTCAGTTGTGGCCCCTACAATAAGCAGTGTACTCCTGTCATTTTTTGCAATTGCGTCTTCTTATAGACATTTTTTCTATAAGGTATCTCTTACCTTCTTTCTCCTCGAGCTGCCGTTTGGCAAGGCCGAGCTCTTGCTCGGTCCGCTCGAGGCCCTGCTTCAGGGCACCCACCTCCGCAGTCAGTGCGGCGGTGGCCAGCAGCGAAGCCTGCATACGTATATTGACTCCTTTTTAGTTAGACTCCTGCGATATTTAATAGATCCTCTATTCGGCTTTTCTTTCCGAACGCCAAACAGAGCATCAGGGGCTACTGTCTATGCGGTAATATTTTTATATATTTTTTACTTACCTCGAAGCCTGTTAGAAGGCTAGCACAAGCTTCAGTCAGTCCGCTTTTGGCGGACCGAACCTTCTAGACCACCGTACTCATGATGGTACGGTGCTCCTCGTCGATGGAGGCGCCCTTAAGCACCTCCAGCAGATTGTCCGGCGCCTCCGGTTGGACGGAGGACGCCGGCTCAATAGGCTTGCTCCTCTTGGCAGGACTTCGCCTGCTGCGGTCCAGAACCGTTGATGATTCCGGCGCGGTGTCTGGCTTAAAGCCGGACTTGGAGCCCTGGGGGGTCTTGTCCCCTGTACTCCTGGAGTCCGGGAGGTCGCCTCGCGGTTCCCCCTGGACCGCCTCCTCTTGCCCCGGAGCTTGTCGCGACGCCACTTCGGCGTCATCCGCAGCACAGGGGGAGGCAGCGGGCGGAACTGAATTCACGTCCGAGGAATCCAGGGAGCCGCTCGACAACTCAGGACGGGCTGCATGATTATATTCGACGTTAGGGAAAGCTGCGCAACAAAAGGAATATCGTGAGTTACTCTGGTATCTGAACACTTACGATTTTGCCAGACGCTTGGCCCTGTCCGGCCACTCCTCTTCGTCCTCGTCGGCGTCGGGGGCGTAGTCCGGCGGAGGGGTTTTCCTCTTCTTGGACCCTTCGGCCTCCCCTACTGGGGCGGCCTTCCTCTTCTTTCCTCCCCCCGCTGGAGGGGGAGAGGTCTCTTCTTCCTCCTCCTCGTCTTCACGGGAGGAGTGCGTCTCGGACTCGTCGGACGACGAGTCCGACACCACCATATGCCGGGAACTCTTTCGAGTCCCCATGGCCTTCTTCTTCTTGGCCTTCTTCTCCGGCACCACATAAGGTGCCGGAACCAGCAGCTTCACTAGGAGAGCAGGGGCTGGGTCTTCGGGCAAGGGAGCCGGACAGTTAATCGGTCCAGACTTCGCCTGCCAATCCTGTCAAAGGTGAGGGAGTTTAGATCCCGCATAGAGTCAAACTATGAAGAAACTTAACATCCTGTAAAAGATGAAAATATTTTACCTCGCCAGCAGGACGCTGCGAGCTGAATCCGCGGTCTTCGGAGGCGGATGCGGGAGCCTCGGCGCCTTTGGTTAGCCCCTTCCAGACATCTTCGTACGTCGTGTCGAAGAGCCTGCTCAGAGTTCGGTGCTGCGCCGGGTTGAACTCCCACAGATTGAAGTCCCATTCTTGACATGGAAGGATCCGGCGGACGAGCATGACTTGGACTACGTTGACAAGCCTGAGCTGCTTGTTCACTAGGGACTGGATGCATTTTTGCAGTCCGGTCACCTCTTCTTCATCGCCCCACGATAAGCCCGTCTCCTTCTAGGACGTGAGCCCCGTAGGGGGTCCGGATCGGAATTCAGGGGCTGCGATCCACTTCGGATCGCGTGGCTCGGTGATGTAAAACCACCCCGACTGCCACCCCTTCAAGGTCTCCACAAAGGAGCCCTCGAGCCATAGGACGTTGGCTATTTTGCCCGCCATGGCACCTCCGCACTCCGCCTGGTTGCCGCGCACCACCTTTGGCTTGACGTTGAAGGTCTTGAGCCAGAGGCCGAAATGGGGGCGGATGCAGAGGAAAGCCTTGCACACGACGATAAATGCCGAGATATTGAGGATGAAGTTCGGGGCCAGATCGTGGAAATCTAGGCCATAGTAGAACATGAGCCCGCGGACGAATGGGTGGAGAGGAAAACCCAGTCCGCGGAGGAAGTGGGGAAGAAATACTACCCTCTCATGGGGCCTTGGGGTGGGGAGAAGCTGCCCCTCCTCAGGAAGCCGGTGCGCGATGTCTTTGGACAGGTATCCGGCCTTCCTTAGCTTTTGGACATGGCCCTCCATAACGGAGGAGACCATCCACTTTCCTCCCGCTCCGGACATTGTTGGAGAAGGTTGAGGTAGGAAGTGCGGGCTTGGGCGCTGGAGCTCGGGTGCGCAGAAGATGGATAGGCAAAGGAGGAAGAAGGCGTAGGTAAAAAGGTGGATCCTTATCCCCTTATATGGGCGGATGCGACTGTGCGTCCCCACCAGCCTAGTAAAACTCGCTTGCCCAGCGCCGTGATAAATGGCGCGGTTGGGTTACCCACGTCCGTATTGATGAGAATCCCGTAAATGGGGGATACGATCTCTGCTTTGACAAGATGTGCCAAGGAAATCGCCTCGCAAAACACGCTGAGGTGGAAAAGTGAAAACGATTCGAATAAAGTCTTGGCCGTAGTGTGATGTCACGCTGCGGAATACGTCAACGGATTAGATTTGTGTTAATATTATTCTCTCTGTGGCAATACGTGGAAACTTATTTTGCAGAGCCGGACACTACTCTTGGTGTTTACAAACTTTTATGAGGAATTTGGAGGAGGAACCCGCCTTGCAATGCCGAAGACAATCTACGCGCCGGACTCGTCGTCATTGAAGCCTGGTTCAGGGGCTACTGAGGGAGTCCTGGATTAGGGGGTGTTCGGGTAGCCGGACTATACCTTCAGCCGGACTCCAGGACTATGAAGATACAAGATTGAAGACTTCGTCCCGTGTCCGGATGGGACTTTCCTTGGCGTGGAAGGCAAGCTTGGCGATGCGGATATTCAAGATCTCCTACCATTGTAACCAACTTTGTGTAATCCTAACCCTCTCCGGTGTCTATATAAACCGGAGGGTTTTAGTCCGTAGGACAACTTCATCATACAACAATCATACCATAGGCTAGCTTCTAGGGTTTAGCCTCCTTGATCTCGTGGTAGATCTACTCTTGTACTACCCATATCATCAATATTAATCAAGCAGGACTTAGGGTTTTACCTCCATCAAGAGGGCCCGAACCTGGGTAAAACATCGTGTTCCTTGCCTCCTGTTACCATCCGGCCTAGACGCACAGTTCGGGACCCCCTACCCGAGATCCGCCGGTTTTGACACTGACAGCCATAATCAATGGCGTGGTTGGGTTAGTCACGCCCGTATTGATGAGAACCCTGGAATAAGGGGACACGATCTCTGCTTTAACAAGACGTGCCAAGGAAATCGCCTCGCATGACGCGCTGAGGTGGGATAATGAAATGACTCGGATAAAGGCTTGGCCGTGGTGTGTCACACTACGGAATACGTCAGCAGATTAGATTTGTGTAAATATTATTCTCTCTATGGCAATATGTGAAAACTTATTTTGCAGAGCCGGACACTATCTTTGTGTTCAAAATCTTCTATGAAGTACTTGGAGGAGGAACCCGCCTTGCAATGCCGAAGACAATCTGCGCGCCGGACTCGTCGTCACTGAAGCCTGGTTCAGGGGCTACTGAGGGAGTCCTAGATTAGGGTGTGTCCGGATGGCCGGACTATACCTTCAACCGGACTCCTGGACTATGGAGATACAAGATTGAAGACTTCGTCCCGGGTCCGGAAAGGACTTTCCTTGGCATGGAAGGCAAGCTTGGCGATACGGATATGCAGATCTCCTACCATTGTAACCGACTTTGTGTAACCCTATCCCTCTCCGGTGTCTATATAAACCGGAGGGTTTTAGTCCGTAGGACAACATATACAACAACAATCATACCATAGGCTAGCTTCTAGGGTTTAGCCTCTCTGATCTCGTGGTAGATCTACTCTTGTACTACCCATATCATCAATATTAATCAAGCAGGACGTAGGGTTTTACCTCCATCGAGAGGGCCCGAACCTGGGTAAAACTTCGTGTCCCTTGCCTCCTGTTACCATTCGGCCTAGACGCACAGTTCGGGACCCCCTACTCGAGATCCGCCGGTTTTGACACCGACAACCACATTCGCTTAAAAGGTATGCAAGGGTGTGCATGTGAATTTGAAAAGATACAATTTGGATAAATATTTCTAGGCAATTACTCGAGGATTGCTTAGCTGAATAAAAATCCTCAAACTCAACTATACAAACCATGAATATTTATACTGTATTTGGTTTTGGAGAATTTACCTTTTGCCAATTTTAGTCATGATCAAAATTCCCCGGCAAAGAAGAAAGCTGTGAGATGCCTATGAAAATAGAAAGATAAGTAATACTTCCAAGAATATCTTGTTGTCTTACATAGTTAATTAAACAATTGAAGTAGTGTAAATCACAGTCTTATCAATGACCCTAGCTAGCTTACCTTTCTAATCGCCCAGAGCATCCTGCAAAAATAGACCACACTCGTGTTGATGACCTTGGAAATTTCCATTGTTCTCGTCCACATATTGTACATCTATCTGTGCCCAATACTCCCCATCTGTAAAACAATTATGTTGAGCACAAAACTACAGTATTAAGTCTCTGTGAAATAACAAATTAAGAAGAATCAGTAGAGTGCATTATGGAAAAACCATGATGTCACTTGACTAACTTAGAGCATGCATGCCAAGAGAACGTGGTGTCCAAAACAAACCCCTGCATTGCATCAATAGTTATTAGTGTCACACAGTATACAGGTTATGTAAGCCTACAGCCACATGAATGTTTTAAAACTCCAAAACATCCTATCTGGGTACAGTAAAGATGACGATGGGAACACATTACTTGATGAAAACGTAAGTATAATTGTATGTAATTGTACTTAAGCTAATTACGTACACATGCAACTACACGCGGACATCTTCGTGTAATTCCGACTACGTAAGATCACTCAGGGCGTCATGAGAAAGAATTGTAAAAGCATATTTCGGCCAGTCTTTATATGATTTAAATATGTACATTTTACACACTTTGACATCCAAGCACTGTCGGATTAATCAGTAGGGACCCTTAATTCAAATTTAGTGAGTAGTGAACGCCCATATATAGTAGCAACAGAGTTTATAAAGATAACCACAAATTACTGTTAGATTGATCAACAAAGGCATTTAATTCACGTTTAGTGATTGTAAAGCAGCAGCAGATTTGATATAAACAACTTTAGTTGGAATGCCATCAAACCATAAAAAATCCATAGCTAGCACTCTGGTTATAAGCTAAAAGATTGGATCGGCGGTAGCCTGCAGCCAACATTTGTCAGTTCATTACTATAAAGAACAAAAATTCTCTCATATTTAGAGATAAACTAACTTTAATCAAATACCTATGTTTGCAACAAAAGCTACCTGGGAGCTAAGCCTCTGTTGAGATTAAATCCTCGCAACCAAATACCTAGGTTTGCAACAAAAGCTACCTGATGTATGAAGATTTATTTTTACCTATATGTTCCACTTTTAATCATTGTTTCTTTTAAATGCTTTGGTAAAGTGTTCAACCACACAGAATTATCTTAGAAAAGAAAATAACAAACAGAAATATCTAACGGACTATGTTTTCAACTTTAAGAAATAGCAGTCCACACAATCGGTGTAAAAATACATACCCATAAGGTATGCATGTAATACATGGCCTGTTTCATTCATAATCTTTTTTTTGCGGGGGTTTCATTCATAATCAGCTACAGAGATAAAACATGACAATTTATTAGGAGCGAGTACCTGATTTGAGTGCCAACAATATCAACATGCACACTGGACAAAACGATGCTCTGTTGTTGCTATTACATCCGTGAAATATTACTTGTCTCTGGCTGGATGTGTGGGCCACCGTCTTCTACGTCCCCGTAAATAAGATTTGAGGCATCGATCTGTGTAGTGGTTTTTTTTTCGAAAAGGGGGACTCCCCGGCCTCTGCATCGGAGCGATGCATACGGCCAACTTATTAAATGGATAAGAAGGTTTAACAAGGTCTTAAAGTCACAAAAACGAAAAAAAGAATGCTCACCCAGAGCCAAAAAAAGGCGAAGACAAAAAGCCACAACCGGCTGGCATAAGACAGATAGGTAAACTAATTGCCTATCCTATTACATGACCGCCATCCAAACCGATTAAATATATCCCGTGCTACCATCTCCCAGCGGATAGATCCAGCAACCAACCGCTCGCTGGCCTCCGTCAGAGTGAGTAGCAACCACATACGGATCAACGCAGTGGCTCGGAAAATAACATGCAAAAAATGAATATTTGTTGTTCTGTTAAAAACCAAATCATTTCTGCAGTTCCAGACTGCCCATAGTAAAGCACAAACTCCTAGACGAATGTGTCTCGCTGTTTCGGGCCCTATCCCATTAAGCCACGTTCCAAATAACGTGTTGAAAGAACTCGGTGGAGTGATGTTAAAAGCAATATGGACTGTCCTCCAGAGAACTTTGGCTAACGGGCAGTCAAGAAAAAGGTGTTTGATAGTTTCATCCCGATCAAAGAAGCTACACCTAGTAGGTCCTGTCCAATTACGCTTTGTCAAATTGTCCTTGGTTAAAACTACTTGTTTATGGACAAACCACATAAACACTTTGATCTTTAACGGAACTTTGACAGCCCAAATATGTTTGGAACTAGGAATCGAGCTTGAATTGATAACATCAACATACAATGATTTAACTGTAAACTCTCCAGACCTAGTAAGTTTCCAGCGTAATTTATCGGGGTGTTGAGATAATTGAACCTCCATCAGTGTACCTACTAGATGGAGCCATGCTTCCCAACGGTTGCCAATTAGCGCCCTTCTGAACTGCATATTAAGTGGAGTGGATTGAAGGACCGTTGCAACGAATACCTCACGCCGTTGAACAATACGATATAGCGACGGGTATTGAATGGCAAGGGGGGTCTCTCCGAGCCAAGTATCCTCCCAAAATCGCGTGCTAGCTCCGTTGCCAATAAGAAACTTTGTCCTATTAAACAAGGTTACTTTGACTTTCATAAGCCCTTTTCAAAAGGGCGAGTCAGACGGCCTTGCTGTCACCTGGGAGAAAGTTTTGGAATGAAGATACTTGCTATGAAGGATCTGCGCCCAAGTGGCATCAGTCTCTACCGATAACTTCCACAACCACTTGCTGAGAAGACATCTATTCTTGACCTCAAGATTCTCAATACCAAGACCCCCTTGGTCTTTCGGTCGACAGATGATATCCCATTTAGCGAGACAGTATTTTCTTTTGAGTTCATCGCTCTGCCAGAAGAAACGTGATTGATAGAAATCCAGTCTTTTCCTAACTCCAACTGGGACTTCGAAGAACGACAAAAGAAACATAGGCATACTCGTGAGAACCGAGTTAATCAGAACTAATCGGCCTCCGTATGACATGAGCTTGCCCTTCCGGCAACTCAGTTTCTTTTCAAATTGGTCCTCGATGCACTTCCATTCTCCGTTTGTCAGCTTGCGATGTTGAATTGGGATAACTAAGTATGTGAAAGGTAAAGTCCCCAATTCGCACCCAAACAATTGCCTATATGCCTCTTGTTCGTCATTGGCTCTACCAAAGCAGAACAATTCGCTTTTACGAAATTTAATCTTTAACCCAGACAATTGTTCAAATAAGCATAACACCAGCTTCATGTTTCTCGCTTTGGCCAAGTCATGCTCCATAAAGATGATCGTGTCATCGGCATACTGAAGGGTAGACACACCTCCATCAACTAGATGAGGTACTAGGCCACCCACCTGACCAGCCTCCTTAGCCCTTCCTACCATAATTGCCAACATATCAACTACAATGTTGAACAAGATAGGAGACATTGGATCCCCTTGTCTCAGGCCCTTATGTGTCTGGAAATAATGACCTATGTCGTCATTCACTTTAATTCCAACACTCCCTTTTTGCGTGAACGATTCTACCTGACGTCTCCAGGCTTCATCAAAACCTTTCATACGCAAGGCCTATTGAAGGAATGGCCATTTGACTTTATCGTACGCTTTCTCGAAATCCACCTTAAAAACAACTCCATCTAATTTTTTCGAGTGGATTTCGTGGAGCGTTTCATGAAGGACCACCACCCCTTCTAAGATGTTTCTGTCCGGCATGAAAGCAGTTTGGGACTGCTGTACCACAGAGTGCGCAATCTGTGTGAGCCTGTTAGTCCCAACCTTGGTGAAAATTTTGAAACTAACATTGAGAAGGCAAATCGTCCTGAACTGCTCAATTCTCACAGCCTCCGTTTTCTTAGGAAGCAATGTTATTGTTCCAAAATTTAAGTGAAATAACTGAAGCTGTCCAGAGAATAGATCATGGAACATTGGTAGCAAATCCCCCTTGATAATATGCCAACACTTTTTATAAAACTCCGGCGGAAAACCATCCGGCCCTGGAGCCTTATTGTTTTTCATCTGCGCAATAGCTTCAAACACCTCTTTCTCCGAGAACGGGGCAAGCAGAATATCATTATCATCAGCAGTGAGTTGAGGCACATCCTCAATCCTGGACTCATCCAGGGACACACAATTATCCTCCGGAGGGCCAAACAACTGCTTATAGTACTCGGTTATGTATAATTTGAGGTTATCCTGTCCCTAAATAGTTCCCTCATCTTGTTCAAGCTGAAAGATTCTCTTCTTTCTGTGCTTGCCATTAGCGATCAAGTGAAAGAATTGAGTGTTCGCGTCTCCCTGGACAACTTTGCGGACTTTAGCCCGCAACGCCCACTTTAATTCCTCTTCACGGAGAAGCTCTTTCAGCCTCATCTCCGCTTCAAGTTTAACATGAAGCTCCGTGGCTTGAAAAATCGTGGACTCGGCTTTTAAATCTAAGGACTGAATAAGTGAAAGGAGCCTTTCCTTTTCAACTTTATAAATCCCACTAAGGTGCTTAGCCTACCCTCGTAAGAAACTTCTCAAATGCCTGATCTTGTTCTGCCAACGCTCAACAGAAGTCCTACCTCCTGCATCCTTAGCCCATTCCCTGGCTATTAGATCCAAGAAGCCTTCACGTTCAAACCATGCCAGCTCGAATGAAAAGGAATTTTTGTTTCCTACGTGGTTTGGCTCCCCCGAGTCCACGAATAATGGCGTGTGATCAGAAATACCACGAGAGAGAGCCTAGGCCATTACCAAAGGGAATTTCTGTTCCCACTCGACGCTCGCTAGGACTCGATCTAGCTTCTCATACGTCGGGTTTGGCAATGCATTAGCCCAAGTAAATTTTCTACCGAAAAGCTCTATCTCTCTCAGATCCAAGCTTTCAATAATGGTATTAAACATAAACGACCATCTGCCGTCAAAATTGTCATTATTCTTTTCCTCTCTCCTTCTAATGATATTGAAATCACCCCCAACTAAAATTGGGAGCTGCTCAGAGCCGCAAATTCGGACAAGATCCACCAAAAACTCTGGTTTAAGTTCGGGCTGTGCGGCACCATAAACCGCCACCAGAGCCTAGTTAAACCCATCAGCTTTGGATCTAACCCGGAACTTAATCGTGAAGTCACCCATCACTACACTTCGGACTTCCAGCGTATCACATCGCACTCCAAGTAAGATCCCACCCAATCTTCCTCGCGGAGGCAGGCAGTGCCAATCAAAATCGACACCGCCCGATAAAGTATTGAGAAACTGGGGCGCAAAATTATCTCTACCAGTTTCCGAAAGAGCTCGATAGAAGCGTCTGCAAGAAACCTACGTTTAGCCAAGTCTTTCAGACCTCTGCTATTCCAAAAGATTCCTTTCATATTTCGTCATGAATTTTTTTTAGAGGTACGGATCCTAGCACTCCTGCGCACCGTCGAAGCCGGGTAAATCTTCCGCTTCCACTTGCATTTAGTTTTGTTTTGATCCTCCACCCGATCCTCACAACCGGGCTCAGTGGATCTAGCTACTTCACCCTCTATAGTGTCACCCTCTTCCTCAGACTCAGGAAAGGATGGCGCAAGGTCCGCATAGAAGTTATCCAGTACCCTGACCCCCAATGCATCAATATCGGAGTCATTCATGGGTTTTACCGCTGCTAAGTTTCGAATCATTTCTAAAGCACGCTCCACTTCTAGATCCAGCAAATCATTTACAGAATTAGAAATTTCACTATCATTACTACCTAGTGAAACACCTAATTGATTTGCATTATTAATAATCTCATCATCTGAAAAATGCTAAATTGAATTAGCGGTATTGACCGACATACTAGTGGTGACCTCAATGTCACGAAGCTTGGCCGCCCGCATGGCGCACCTGTGCTGCATGTCATCAACCTGCGGAAAATCCTAGAGTCGGCGACTCATCCGCCATCCCTCAGATACTGGATCCGAAATCCCTCCGAACGCGATCACTTCCTCACGAGAGGGCCTACAGACATCAAGGCCTCCTGCCCTGCCCGTATGCCCCGCCGATGTCCGCCTGGAACCGATGCCATGGGCCTCAAGCGCACCGGGGGAGAGGAGTATGTGGGCCTCCTGCCCGAACTCCCCACCCGTCCCGACCCTCTGGTTGGGAGGCGTCGCAGGCGCCACGGTCTGTGTGGCCACAAAGGCCACCTGAGGAGAGGAGGGAGCCGCAGCCACCTGAACATAGCCCCCTCCCCTAGGCTCAACCACCGCCGTCGGAGAGGCCACGGTCAGAGTGGGAGAAAGAGGGGCCACCTGCCCAGACTCCTTCCCCCCTCCATCGGCCGAGGCCACCAGAGAGCAAGCCACCTATGTTACCGCGAGCACCGGATCCTCAGCAGCGGCAGAAACCAGCGGAGGGAGCGTATACTCCAGCTCATCATCGTCCTCCACCCGCTCACTCCAAAGTCTGGGAGGTGCAGAAGCTGGCTCAAACGACCCAAATCTTAGCGTGTCATCGGCACTGAAGGGGAGGATGCTGTCTTGTCCACGGTTGTCTGAGCAGCGGGCCTCGAACTGTTGGACATCTCACGTCCAACATCAGCCCCGGGCGCCTCCTTGGCCTCAGAACTATCATCTCCCTCGTGCATGTCTGTATCAGTCCTATTGATGGCGTCAGCAAAAAGCTCAGAATCCTCAAACTCAATCTCAAGTGGGAACATTTCGCCCCGATATGTCCACATAACCACATCAGGCACAAACTCAATATCCCGAACACTCACCAGTAGACGAGCCACCCCGTGAGCTCGGGTAAAGGCCATATCCACTCGCTCAGTCTTCCCTACCAAAATGCCCAAGCTAGCAACGACCTCAGCGTCTTGCATCGGCTTCGAGGGAGCTCCAGAGAAACGTAACCACACCCGAGTAAGAGGCTTGCCCTTTGGCTCAACCTTCTTCCACTCGTGGAACTCCAGAATACACTCTGTGCCAGGCACACGACACAGCCCAAAACTCAAAAGTCTCTGCAAATCCTGAACAGAGGGAAAGTCAACCTTATACATATTGCCCTCAAGACTGACAAGCTCCCACTGGTAGTCACCTGGAACTAACTCCATAAGCCTCTGCGCAATCTGAGACTCGGATACATCACATTTGGTCACTTTCACAATTCCAGTAATCATGCTCGGGGTCTCCTCTGGGATATCTCGTGCACTAGGGGACTCAAAGAACATCAGCTCAGCACAATACACACCATGTATAGAAATAGTGGGCATCCGATCACGCAAGATAGGACACTGCCCCCGTACCATGTGCCGGCTTGCTGCAGGTATCACAAAGCTCAGTTACGCAATCCGCAATAAAGTGGCCCTTCTCACCACAACGATAGCATAGCATCTTCTCCTTCTTGCGTGCCCACTTGGATGCTCTATCAGACTCTGCCTTGTCTGCATTGTTAACCGACCCCGACGCTGTGGCGATAGCCGTTGCCAGCTCTGTGACCACCTCCATAGCGTGATCTGACAAATCCGACATCTGACCAGGATCGGGCGCCTCTGTGGCATCCGTCTGCTCAACGACAACAGGCGGAGGAGGATGACGTTGCCGGTACCGGCCACCTCGACCACGATGACCACGATAGCCACCATGCTGCCGGTCGTTAGGGCCTGATGCCCCTTCAACAAAGCCACCCGGGGGTCCATAAAAAGGTCTGTCAGCTGTGCCATCGCTTTGCCAAGCATGACCACATCCACCACCTGTGGACGATGAACCTCAGTGTAGACCTTCACCATAAACATCATGACCATCGTCTCCCCATTGACCCCGCGGCGGTCCGTTAGCTCCACCGTTGGCTGGTCCACAGGGCACTCCCGCCCCTCCAGCTCCAAACTGAGGTGGCGGAGTCTGTGCGTGCACCGGACCAGGCCACTTCTGCGGCGGCCGTGTAACTAGATGAGGCGGTGGCGCAATGCCTACAGCCGGTCTAGGCTGAGGCGGCCTCAGACCTTGCGCTCGGCCCCGCCCCGCTGCAGCAGGCGCAGCCGGAACCCCGTCCTAAGTTGTTGCTGGCGCCGGCGGCCTGGGAACAGGCGGGCCGCCACGACCCACAGCCGGCACCGAAGGCCGGACGCTGTGGTGGCCACCACCGCGGCCCAATGTGCCCTGCTGCGCACCGGCAACCACCGAAGAGCCCGCGGCGCCCCGCCCAGAAGCTGTAGGCGGCGGCGCAGCAGTCCTGCCGCGCCTGTTCACAACCACTACCAGAGGTGGGTTCTTCCCCGTAGGACCCCCCGCCCCGCGACCTGCCATTGCAGTGAGCGGAGCAATCCGCCGCGCACGTCCAGAGCCGCAGACACGAAACCCCGACCTCCCACACCTGCGAACCCTAGGCAGAAGTAGCGAGACAGACGTAGATCGATCCTCTTGATCGCTGCATGTGTCTGCGCACGCAAGGACTGTGGGTACCGGAATAGCCTGGGCCTCATACCCAGCTATCTCCGGCCCAACAGGCTGCGGCAAAATCTCTTGCAGAATCGGCCCATCTCGGCCTAATAAAGAGTTCAAACGTGCCTCCCGAGCCGCCCGTATCCCGATCCCCGGGATCGCCGGCGTGGTCGCCGCTGCCAACACTGGCGCCGGTCCGGCCACATTCCCACGCTTGTTCTTCCTTCTCTTAACCGTAATCCAGGACTCGGGGTGAATCAAATCAAAGAGTGTGAGGGTCGGGAGGCATACCTTAGGCAGGGGGCCCTTCCATGGCTTGATCATCGTCGCCGCCGTACTCCGGCGAACTAACTGGCGATCTAACTTGCTTTTGTCATCAGGCGTCGACCCTTGTCGCGCCGCTTGGCTGCTAGGACCAACGGCCTCAATAGTCGGCGAGAACTCCGGCGATTCGCTGGTGCACTTCCTGTCGTCGCCATCCTCCTCGTCGTCCTCGTCCGCAAGAACCCAGAAACGGCCTCCAACCCGCCGATCTAGCTTCCCTCCGCTAGACTCCGAGGACGAGTCAACTAGCTCGATCGAATGAACCTCTTCCGAAACCATCTGCATACGAAGATCCACAACCACATCGAAAATATCAATACGCAAAAGAGTTCCTACCTTCATCTGGCCGTCAATTTCAATATAGTCGCCAGCGCGGACGTCATTGTCCAGATCCAGCAACACCGTCCAACGAGATGCCGGAGAATGGTGCAGACGGCCGCTGATCCATTCCCCGTGGCCCTCACAGAAACGCACGGCCCAGTAGGACTGGACGTCCGAGCGAGCTTTTCGGCTCGGCCCGAAGCTCGCTCCAGCTCGGCCCGTTACAGCTTGGCCCGATACAATAAATGAGCGAGCCCAGTTGGAAAAAGTGGCCCGATTCCTGACCGAGCCGAGCCGAGTTTCGCCCGGTCCAACTCAGTGACTCGCTCGAGGCCCAGCCCAATTCGTCCATCTCCATCGCACGCAACGCATTAGGGCACGAGAGAAGCAGAGAGAGCGCCACCTCCCCCTTTCTCTGCTCTGTGCTGCCTCGCCCCTTTCTCTGCTCTGCGCCGCAAAGCTGGATCGACGGCGACGAGCGACGCCGCGTCTCCTAACCGCACCGACATCAATGGGCTCGACGGCGATGGGCGACGCCACGTTTCCTCACCATGCCGAACGCAGACGGACGCGCCTCCCCTGGTTTCTCGCCGAACGTGACGAGCAGGAGCAGGTACCTCCTTCCTTTCCAATCCCTAGCCGCAACTCTCTGAACTACTATTACGCATGTGATGGATCAATGGATGGATGGATCGATGGATGTACTCATGTAGTTCTTCTGTCCCAATCCCTAGCCGTAGGTGTCTAAACTAGCATGCATCTGATGGATGGATGGATGGATCGATCAATCGATGGATGTAGTCATGTAGATGTAGGTCTAGATGGATGGATCATGGATGGATGTATTGTAGCCTGTAGGGCTAGATCTAGAAGAGCCGGATGGATGGATGGAGTTATAGGGCAGAATGGATCGAAATTTTCATTGATTCCATGTGTAATTAGTTTTCTGCTGTTGATGATCTACTTGCTGTAGCATAGCAGCTTGAAAAAAAACTACTTGCTGGGAAATTACATTGATTCCATGTGTAATTAGTTTACTTCTGTCGATGATTGACCGTGTGTTGTTTGCTGATGTGTGCAGAGGCCTATCGTCGCAACAATATACAAGGAAAAGGGGAAGGCGAATGGGAAGGAGAAGGAGAAAGAGAGGACCTTGGACTCCATTATGAAGAGTAAGTTGCCGGTCTCGGGGACTCCATTATGAAGAGCGAGCTCATGTGTGTGCTTTTTTTGGTGTCCAAATCTCAAATATATGTTTGTGCAAGCTCATGTGTGTGCTGTTTTTGCTATCCAAAAGTCAAATATATGTGGGTCCAAGCTCATGTGTGTGTTGTTGTTGTGTGCTAGGCAATGGAGCATGATAAGCAAGTGAAGGAGGAACACGAAGATGTGGAAGAGGACGAGGAGGAGCAAGATACTTTGTTTGAGGTGCCGTCTGGGGTTGGTGACAAATCAGATTTAGATGAATTTGCGGAGAGTGAAAATTTCTTTGTTTCGCTGTCAATATTTGATGTTTTTGCTGTGTAAAGTTCAAAGGATGTGCTGTCCAAAATTCAATAGAAATGCTGCACAATTCCTTCTCTCACATCTGTTCCATTGTAACAATTTTTGTAGAAGAATTCAAAGAAGAAAGCTTATTTTTCATTAGTATGACCATTTCTTAAAACAATATACTGCTGGATGTTTCATTTTAAGCAGTATAAACTGTTTTTCTTTCAAAATATGGGTTTAATTGCTGCAAAACAATCAAGATTGTGGACTATATACAAATGTTCTGTTTTCTGTAAGTAAAAATGAAGACCGGTGGCAGCTGGCTTTCGAGCCGGCTCGGTCTGAGCCGAGCCATACCCAAAACGAGCCGAGCCACTTGAAGTAGGCTCGTCGGCTAAGCGAGCCGAGCCGAGCTGAGCCGCTCCAGAGCGAGCCAAAGCCAGGCTCGGATCAAGCTTGGCTCGGCTTGGCTCGTGTCCAGCCCTACGGCCCAGCGCAAACCCTCCGCCGCCCGCGCATCCGCCTCGCAAGTGTCCTCGATCAGATCCGATTGGAAGAGATTGTGCAACGGAGACGAGGCCATCGGCGTCGATGGCGGAGCGGTGCGCGGCGAATCCGGCGGCCGCCCACGGCGACCGGAGCCTATCACGTCTCTCCGATGTCTTGTTGTTGAACATATAAATGACGATAGGAACCCAGCCATCTCTGTGTAGTGGTGCCATCTTAGATATCCTCCGGGAAAAGCTGAAGAAGACCATCAGATTTAGGGACATTAGCCAAAGAGAAAAGAAACCGGACGGGAGTTGTGGACAGAGAGAAAGATGGGATTTTGGAAGTACATGTTGACTCACATTGCACGGAGGCAAGCATGTAAGCTGTTTTTCCAAGCAGGTGACCTATTCCAGCCATACGTTGTTCATCAAAAAAATCCGGCCAGATGAGTACGTACCTACGTACCAGCATTGGAAATATATTTCCTCGGGCTGCCAACAAAGATGTGAGAGAGACGGTTGATTCTCAGCATAATCGCGATTGTACTGGCCCCTATGAACGGCGATGAATCCTTCCGACGTGATCTATTTGTCCGTCGAGATCCACACGACCTCCTGTACATAGGCGTACACCTCCGGATCGATGATGCACTTGATTCGTCTTTTTTGCTGCAAGCGGGCTGGAAATAGAACACACATGACCATGATGTGCTTAAATCTAACAAATACTCCCTCCGTTCCCAAATATAAGTTTTTTTTAGAGATTCCAACAAGTGACTACATACGGAGCAAAATGAGTGAATCTACACTCTAAAATATGTCTACATACATCCGTATGTTGTAGTCCATTTAAAATGTCTAAAAAGACTTATATTTAGAAATGAAGGGAGTAGATCTCATTAGGGTGGGAGAGAGAGAAGAGACGGAGTAGATGCGAGAGTCATCGGCGGCGTGGCATTGGCGAGGATGCGCTAGGCAGTTTTTCTTGTTTGTGCGCTATATGTGGTAGGTATGTGATTGGACTTTTTTGTCTCGTTTTTCCTGAACTTTGTCTAGTTTTTTTTACTTGTTCTAGATTGATTAGATCGTAGTAGTTGCATGATAAAAAAAGATAAACACAGGATGAGCCGTACATGATACGGACTCTTTATTTAATCTGAGCTTGTTTTTTTAGATTCAATGAGTCATCTCGGGTATATCTAGGCCGTAATAACTCGGTCCTACCAGATGAACGGCTCGTAAAATCTAATTAACGTGGTAATTTCCTGAGAGTCTGTAATTAGTATAGGTAGGTAGGTATAGGTATATAGAGGTATAGATAAATTTGAAAATCCTTTCACTCAAAAAATAGATAAATTTGAAAATCAAATTACCGGCGTCGACAAAACATAGATGTCAAAACATAGATGTCACAACTGATGACTAGTACTGCTGGCGTGGATAACACGGCACACCATTAATGTCCAAAATATTGATGGCGTAGGTGCCAACGCGAGCGCTAATTTATAACACTGGCGCCATATTGATGGCATCGGGTGTCCACTCCACCAAGGCTGTTTTTGGCACGCCGTAGCTAGGCATTTCTCCACAAGTGAAGTGACGTGGGCCGCTGGGTGTCCCCGGTGTGATGGGACCACACAAGTCGCCATGCATGAGTTCGAGCTGCTTCTCAGCTCTGTACTTGGCCTTCTGGGGAACGGGACGTGCCGCTGCTTGCCAGCGAGGCACACCTCGCAGAGCTCGCCGATGTGCTCGACGAGAGGGAGGCCGCGGACCAGTCCGCCGCGCGCCATCTGTTGGATCTCCTCGGAGTGCAGGTGACTGAGGCGGCCATGCCACTTCCAGGCCTCGCCGTCATGATGCAGCGTCAGACATGCGGGAGGTACAGGGGTCATATCCAATTTGTACAGGCGATTTAACACGCGGTGTACCTTTACCAGGAGCTTGTTTCGTGGATCGAAGATCGACATGTTCCCGCCGCGGAGACGGATATCGCAGCCGAGCTTGTCCAACTGCCCCAGGCTCATCACGCTACTCTTCAGACGTGAGATGAAGTAGACATCAGTGAGGGTGCGCTGCACGCCGCCATCCACCTTGAACGCGATCGTCCCGCGTCCTCGGATCTGCACCACCGAGCCGTCACCGAACCGCACAGTGCCATTGATGCTCTCATCCAGCTCGGCGAAGACGCTGCGGTCCCCGGTCATATGGTTCGACGAACCGGTGTCCAAGAACCAGGTGGTCTCCCACGGCGCGTCGACAGCGCCGGGAGTGATCTTCACCTGCTGCTTGTTGAGGAAGACAGGGAGCGAGGTGCTCGCCTCCCCCGTGGCCAGAGTCTCTGCCATGGTGGCGTTGACGGGGACAGGTGCAGGAGTGTCGAGGCCCGCTGTCGTGACCACAGGGGCCTCCACCGCAGTGATCCCCACCATTTCCGTCATGTGGAACGCCGGTTCCGCGTCCTCGTCGGCCTGCGCAAGGTGAGCTTCCTCCCGCTACTTCTTCTGCATTCACGGGCCCAGTGCCCTTGGATGCCGCAGTAGCGGCATGTGTCTTTTATCTCTGCCGCTCTTGTCGACGTAGCCGGTGCCACGTACGCCCTGTGGGCGCCGCGGCCACGCCCACGACCTCGCTGGGGGTGTCCGCGCCCACTGCCGGAGGACGATCCGCCACCCCCTGAAGCGATCCCTTTCGTACGCCCTAGTCCTCCTCAGTGAGAAGCAGATGGCCGCCGGAAGACTCGGTGGCGTCGCTGGGTGGCACCGGCGTGATTGGACCGCACAAGTCGCCATGTATGAGTTCGAGCTGCGTCTCAGCTCTGTACTTGGCCTTCTGGGGAACGGGACGTGCCGCTGCTCGACGAGAGGGAAGCCGCGGACCAGTCCGCCGCGCCCATGCGTTGGATCTCCTCGACGTGCAGGTGACTGAGGCGACCATGCCACTTCCAGGCCTCGCCATCAGGATGCAGGGACAGACACGCGGGAGGTACAGGGGTCATATCCAGTTTGTACAGGCGATTTCACGCGCGGTGTACCTTTACCAGGAACTTGTGCTGTGGATCGAAGATCGTCATGTTCCCGCCGCGGAGACAGATGTCGCAGCCGAGCTCGTCCAGCTGCCCCAGGCTCACCACGCTACTCTTCAGACGTGGGATGAAGTAGACATCGGTGAGGGTGCGCTGCACGCCGCCATCCACCTTGAACGCGATCGTCCCGCGTCCTCAGATCTGCACCATCGAGCCGTCGCCGAACCGCACAGTGCCGGTGATGCTCTCATCCAGCTTGGCGAAGACGCTGTGGTCCCCGGTCATATGGTTCGAGGCACCGGTGTCCAAGAACCAGGTGGTCTCCCACGGTGCATCGACAGCGCCGGGAGTGATCTCCGCCTGCTGCTTGTTGAGGAAGACAGGGAGCGAGGTGCTCGCCTCCCCCATGGCTAGAGTCCCTGCCATGGTGGCGTTGACCAGGACCGGTGCAGGAGTGTCGAGGCCTGCTGTCGTGTCCGCAGGGGCCTCCACCGCGGTGATCCCCACCATCTCCATCGAGTGGAACGCCGGGTCCGCGTCCTCGTCGGCCTGCGCAAGGTGAGCTTCCTCGCGCTACTTCTTCTGCATTCACGGGCCCAGTGCCCTTGGATGCCCCAGTAGCGGCATGTGTCTTTTATCTCCGCCGCTCTTGTCGATGTAGCCGGCGCCACGTCCGCCCCGTGGGCCGCCGCGGCCACGCCCACGGCCTCGCTGGGGGTGTCCGCGCCCACCGCCGGAGGACGATCCCCACCCCCCTGAAGCGATCCCTTTCGTACGCCCTTGTCCTCCTCGGTGAGAAGCAGACGGCCGCCGGAAGACTCGGTGGCGTTGTCGGTGATCCGATCTTGCACGACACGGAGGCAACCCATGACACAAGGTACTCACATCGAGAAGGGTTTCGAATGCGATAGCAACCTGCGCGTACTGTTGAGGAACACCACGTAGGAACTTGGCAACGATGCTGGACTCCTGCACATTGTCACTGAGGGAGTGCAGGTTCGCCGCGAGGGAGAAGACGCGCATCGAGAAGTCGTCGATCGTCTCCCTTGAACAGAACGAGATTCCCTCGAACTCGCATCGAAACCACCGTGTGTTTGCCTCGCGCACGCGGGAGGCACCCATGCGCTGAGATGCGATCGCCTCCCAGGCCTCCTTGGCAGTGGCCTTGGTGCCGATCGGACTCACCATGTCCGGCGGGAGAGCTCGCAAGATCGCAGCCATGGCCTTGCATTCGTCACGGAAAGGTGCGTCGCCGGTTTCAACGACATCCCACCAGCCCTCGGCCTGCAGGTTTACCTTCATGAGCAGAGCCCATTCTGTGTAGTTGGTGCGCGTCAGCATGGGGTAGACTCCGGTAGAGCTCGTCTCCCGGACCACCTGCTGGTGCACCACCACCTCGCCGCCATGGCGATTCCTGCTCCTGCCCCGGGTCGGTGACGCCGCTCTCATGCGTGGAGGGGTCTGCGAGCCCTGCCGGGCGTTCGAACCGTTGCCGCCAGACGACATGGTCGCATGCACGACTTGAGGCTCTGATTCCAAGTGTTGCCGGAGATGCTCGCCGTAGCACCTCCTACCTCTCTCACTCCCGCCCCTTCACTCTCTGAACACAGATGAAGAAGAACAGAGACAAGTGGTTTTGTGCAGTGCAAGTTCTGCTGCTTTTCTGTTTCCTTAAACCTTTTATTCAGTGATCGAGAGTAATGCCGAGATGCTCACAACAACCCCATCGTGCCTGCGCCATCCCACGAGCGAAGTCGTGCAGCTGGCTTCCTAACTATACACACGGGACAGACAATGATCATGCCCTTCGTGTGCTAACAGAAAACTGAAAAAAAATCTGAAACTACTGAACTTTCTGAAGAAAAACTAAGACCTATCGACTTGGCTGCCATAGCATTGTTATTTGTGCACAACTAAAATAACCAACAATAATTCGCAAAATGCACAACCTTCGACCACCTGTTAGGCATATTTTAACCTATTTGACTTCCAAATTTACACTGAGGGCACACTATCAGAAAAACATGGGTTGCCAACGGCCAAACCTATGCCGACGGCCCCCGTCGGCATAGATGGACCTATGCCGACGGCCAAGGACAGGCCGTAGGCGTAGAAAAGCCATCGGCATACATCCATTTATGTCGACGGGGCCGCCGGCATAAACGAGGCCGTCAGGACCGCTCGAGATACGCCTACGGGGCCCGTCGGCATAGGCGAGGCCATCGGCATAGCCCGGGCCCACCTACCCGGTCAGCACTGACCGTTTGACGGTGTTGAATCTACGCCGACGGGAGGTAACGGCGGCCGTCAGCATATCTGTGGCACAGGTATGACTACGGCATAGCCGTCGGCATAAATCGGGCCCATTCCCCTCTGCCACGTCATCGATCCGTGTGCGTGGCTATGCCGACGGCCGTGCCGTCGGCATATGTTTCTTTAGTTTTATTTTTAATTTTGCTTTATACTATCTATGGAAAAGGTATGCCTACGGCATAGCCGTCGGCATAGGCCCCTCTGCCACGTCATCGATCCGTGTGCCATGCCACGCCATCGATCCGTGGGACGGCACCTCCGTGTGTGCACAGGTATGCCGACGGCCTTGCCGCCGTTGGCATACATTTATTTTACTTTATTTTGTTATTTTTACTTTATTTTAGTTTTTGTTTTTGCATAAGATAATTATGCCTTATCTAAAAAAACATACCCCGATGGTATATCGATTGCCCCCCGTTACGAACGTCGCTATCGCCGTGTCACGGAGGGGGTGGGGGGAAACGGTCGACACGGAGGGAATTCTGGTTGGTGGGGGGATTCGGGGTGTAGCTATGTCACCGAAACATCGCAAGGGTCCTGATGCATATGTGAAAGTGTTCAGGCATGTGTAGACGCCCGTCTTGGTGCTCCGTGGTGTGCCCCCCCTGCACGCAAGGTAGTGCCGCCATCACTTGGAGGGGGCCAAATCCCGGAGACGTGTGCCGCCTCTTCGAACATGCCACCACACCGTACGCCATGTAGTAGGTCCCAGTGCGACGCTCCGGTGGCATTGCTACCCCCCAGGGCCCCCGTCCCGCCTAACCCTGTAGCGTTTAACCACGTGATCTAGCCCTTTGACTTTGCACGGACGGGCTTTGAGTAGTGGACCTATCCACCCGGTTGTGTTAGGTCAGCCCATAGGAACACTTTGGAGCAACATCCGGGCCAGACCCACAGCAAGATCCCCTCCGTGTAGCCCTTACGCGCCCGTTTCCCCCCTCGAGGTGCCGGCGGCGGCGCCGTCAGTGAGGGGGGCACACCCCGGACACGCGTGCCTCCTCTTCGGACACCGCCACCACACCACCCATCATGTATGAGGGCCCGGTGCGACGCTCCAGTGGCATTGCTACCCCCAGGGTCCCCGTCTCGCCTAACCTTGTAGCGTTTGACCACGGTATCTAGCCCTTTGACTTTGCACGGACAGGCTTTGACCAGTGGACCTCTCCACCCGGTTGTGTTAGGTCAGCCCATAGGAACACTTTGGAGCAACATCCGGGCCAGACACACAGCAAGATCCCCTCCGTGTAGACCCGACGCGTCCGTTTCCCCCTCCAGATGGAGGCAGCGGCGCCGTCCGTGAGGGGGGCACACCCCGGAGACGCGTGCCGCCTCTTCAGACATGCCACCACACCACCCCTCAGGTATGAGGGCCCGATGTGACGCTCCGGTGGCATTGCTACCCCCACCAGGGCCCCCGTTCCGCCGTGTAGACCTCACGGGCGTGGCTGCCGCCGTGTCCCGGAGGGGGGAAACGGCCACGTCGGGCCGACACGGAGGGTATCTTTGGGTGGGTTGGGCCGGGATGGTGTTGGTGTTGGGGGGTGCAACTATGGGCTGGGCTACGAAAATCAGGTGAAAAGGTCCACGGGTCAGACCCAGTCCGGCGCAAGTCAAAGAGCTAGATCCAGTGGTCGTCTATGTTAGGGTTAGATGGGACGGGGTACCCGAGGGGGGGTAGCAATGCCGCCAGGTGTTGCGGTGGGCCCTACTACGCTTGTGGAAGCATGGTGGCATGCTCAGGCACCCGACACACGACTCTGGGGTGTGCCCCCGTCACGGGCGTCGTTGCCGCCATGTCTCGGAGGTGGAAAACGGCATCCATCATGGAAAGTGGACTATCACGGTGAAACCTTCAGACTATTTTTGGGCGAGGTGAGACTATTTTTTACATTGTGCTGAGAGTCACACATATGTCGTAATAAAAAATAAAAAATGCAAAGTATCTATGTCGACGGTTTAGCCGTCGGCATAGCAGCGCACACGGCCACGAATCGATGACGTGGCAAAGGGCCAGGCCTATGCCGACGGCCAAGCCGTCAGCATAGGTTGACCTTATCCGCTGCGGTTCGCCCCTGACCACCCATTCCCCATCTCCCCCTTCCCCCCCGACCCACACCCGACCCCTACCGCCGCCGCCCACCTCCTCCGCCGCCCGCCCCGCCCCGCCCCAAGCACGCCGCCGCCCGCTCCTCCCCGCCCCGACCCCGCGTTGCCCTGCCCAGACCCCGCCGCCGCCCGCTCCTCCCTGCCCCGACCCCGCGCCGCCTGCCCTGACCCCGCCCCGCCCGCGCCGCCCCTCCCCGACCTCGCGCCGGCCGGCTGCACCAACCCCGCGCCGCCACGCCCCGACCCCGCGCCGTCCCTCCCCGACCCCGCGCCGGCTGCCCCGCGCCGACCCTGCGGCTCCCCGCACCGACCTCGCGCCGGCTGCCCCGCCCCGACCCCGCACCTCCCCGCCCCAACTCCGGCCGACCGTCTCGAAGGTGAAAATTTTATGTATTTTTTAGTAATTTTGTAGCTAGTTAGATAGATAGTTAGATAGGTATTTAGGTAGGTATTTAGATAGGTATTTAGATAGTTAGATACATACTTAAATAGATAGTTATATAGATAGTTAGATAGTTAGATAGATAGTGAGATAGGTAGTAAAAAAATTTGGTTAGATGAGATGCTATATGTTGCATATCTTGAAAAAAATTGGTTCGATGAGATGAATCAATGATTATGACGAATAGGTGATAATGATGATGATGAATATGTGATGACGATGATGAATATATTGTTAATGTTACTTTTTTTGCCTACATGATGCAAAAATAAATGAATGCATGTTTAAATGTTTTTAATATGCTCTATGAGTTGTGATGTTCTAATTTTTTGCCGCGATGGAATTTGCAGGCTTTGTGGTGTCGCATTTCATCGGAGTGACCGTTGTCCGATGCGTTGGTCCCCCTGAGCACCCCTCTGCTGTTCGACTACTTCCTCTATAGCCAAGGGTGAGCTACAAGTCCATCTCCTCCATTTTTTCATATCACTAGATTTCATTCTCAAGTCAACTGGCGTAACCTAGGCATCTCCCGTCCGAAAGGGTTGCATCGATAAATATGTATTCAATTGCATATTTATCACCGCAGCTCTTTCGGATTGTCCAACGTTTTCCACGGACAGCCCGAGGATGTGTAGATTGGGTATGTTCTCCATGTTCTACCCTGTTCCGAGACAGGATTTCGGCGGCGCCTCCCCATTGTTCTCCGGAGCACATTCTCTCGATTAATTGCCGAGACGTGTATCTGGAGAATAGCGGGGAGGTGCTGCCGAAATTTTGTCTCGGAACGGGGTAGAATGGAGAACGTACTCAATGTACACATCCTCGGGTGGCATTAGGACCCATCTTTACCTATTAGAGACGTAGGTAGATTCAACGCGGTAGAAACTGAAAATTTGATGTGATTAATTTAAGTGAATCCTTAATTATGTTGTGTGGCTTGCAAAAAAGCAGAGGATGGCAGATAGTCAGTGGATGTATAGTGGTTTTATCCGTCGGAATCGAGTAACATCAGAGTGGATCACGAAAACCGATGTGTATTTGAAGGAGATATTCCATCGTCCAATGAGAATTATCCCACCATGCCCCTGTGCGAGATGTGCCAGACGTCACCGTAGAAATCAGACGGACATGAGTGAGCACCTTCGCATGCACGGATATATGCCAAACTTTGACATGCCGCGGATAAACATAGCCGAGCAGGACCGTGGTAGAGAGGAGGTGATGCGACAACGCATCGATGGATATGAGGACGACGGGGTCAGGGACATGCTAGATGATGTCATTGTTGCAGAAACGGCAAATGCGACACCTTCAGAGAATGAACCGGAGGAGCCGAAGGCAACCGCAAAGGCCTTCTTGGAGGTCTTGGCCTCGTCGAAGAAACCTCTTTATGCAGGTGCGAAAATATCTCAGCTGAATGCCATCTCACAACTGATTGCAGTCAAGGCTGAGTACGGCTGTAGCCAGAAATGCTTCGAAGCATTCCTGGGAGTATGGGCTAACAGCCTCCCTGAGGGTCATGAACTGTCGAAAAGCATGTACGATACAAAGAAAATCATGAAGGCACTCTCTATGGATTATGAGAAAATAGATGTTTGCCCGAAGAATTGCCTTTTGTTTAGGCACGAGTATGCGGATGACAAGTACTGTAGGAAGTGCGGTTCGTCTCGGTACATTGAGATGGTCGGTGAGGATGGTGAGAAAAAGCAGCTAACCATCCCCGTTAAGGTTCTTTGGTATCTTGATTTTATAAAAAGACCGCAGTGCCTTTTCATCACGAAGGAGTCTGCCAAAATGATGAAGTGACACAAGGAAGGTATAAGGTACAATCCAAAAAAAATCGTACATCCATCTTGCGGGGAAGCATGGAAGTCGTTCGATGAAGAATACCCCGAGGAAGCAGCCGAGGCTGGGAATGTCAGAATAGTCATATCAGGTGATGGGTTGAATCCATATGGTATGTCGTCCAATCCATACAGCTGCTGGCCCGTGTTTGTAATTCCGCTCAATCTTCCTCCCGGTGCTCTAATGCAACGGAAGATCATGTTCTTGTCGCTCGTCATTCAGGGGCATGAATACCCGGGGAAGCAATTGGGTGTGTTTATGCAGCTGCTGGTGGATGCTTTGCACCATTCTTGGTACTTTCCGAGGTTGACATACGACCAGGATCTGCAGAGAAATTTCTTGATGAAAGTTTGGTTGCACTATTGCATGCATGACTTTCCCAGCTATGCTCTATTCTGTGGATGGTGTACAAGTGGGAAGATGCCATGCCCAGTGTGCATGCAGGCTCTGCGAATGATTTGGCTGAGTAAGGGTGGCAAGTATGTAGCCTTTGACCTGCATCAACAGTTCCTCTCTCCAGACCATCCAGACAGGGAAGACAAGAAGAACTTCACGAAATGCCGGGTTGTTCATGAAGTAACCGAGATTCCAACATTTTTGAGGGCAGATGTTCTTGCTCAGCTAAAAGCTCTCAAGGCCAAAGTCAAAGGCAAAGGCAAAGGCAAAGGCAAAGGCTTCGAGGGATATGGTGAGATGCACAACTGGACTCACATTACCCCCTTCTCACAGCTTCCCTATTTCAAGGACGTCAAACTTCCTTACAATATTGATGTGATGCACACCAAAAAGAATGTGGCAGAGTCCTTTTTCCACACGATCCTCAACATTCCTGATAAGACGAAGGATAACGTTAAAGCTAGAGCCGATCAACAGAGAATTTGTGATAGACCACGCCTGAACATGAAGCCTCCCACAGGCGGTCGAAAAAACTGGTTCAAGCCAGATGCTGACTTTGTCCTTAAACCGCCAGAAAAAGGAAGTACTTATCTGGCTGAAACAAATTTTGAAGTTCACCGATGGTTATGCATCGAATATAAGTAAGGGAGTCAATATTTCAACATGCAAAGTGACCGGCCTGAAGAGTCATGACTACCATGTATGGATTGAGCGGATAATGCCGGTGATGATTCGAGGCTATGTCCCCGAGCATGTCTGGCGAGTGCTTGCCGAGCTTAGCCATTTCTTTCGCACGCTCTGTGCTAAAGAAGTAAGTAAAGAGGTGATTGAAAAATTGCATAAGAAGGCACCAGAGTTGATATCAAGCTAGAGAAGATCTTTCCGCCAGGCTTGTTTATTCCGATGACACATCTCATTCTGCACCTCGCGAATGAGGTATTGTTGGGGGGGGGGCTTGTGCAGAATCGCTGGCAGTACGGCCCTGAGAGACAGAACAAGCATCTCCGACGGAAATGTGGAAACAAAGCTAAGATTGAAGCTTCCATAGCTGAGGCAATTATCCTAGAGGAGGTGTCAGACCTCAGGACATCATACTATCCAGACCACATTCCCCATCTGCATAACAAGGTGCCTCGATACAATATAGAAGAGCCCAAGTATGAACCCAGGCTCCATCTATTCAACGCGCAAGGTGGGAGGGCTGGGGCCTCGAAATCTTATAACATGCCACGACAAGAGTGGGAGGACCTCATGTTCTATATCTTGCACAACATCAAGGAAGTTGAGGAAGTGTGGATGAGGTAATACCACTACACCATTCCTTTATCACTAGTAGAAAACAGGGCTTTGGTCACGGGGCAATATTCACATTAGTCTCAGTTCAGTCACGAACCGGGACTAATGTGAGCATTGGTCCCGGTTTGTGCGGCTACGGCATTAGTCCCGGTTCACCTGAGCCCTTTAGTCCCGGTTTGAGACACGAACCGAGACTAAAGGGTGCGATGCCCTTTAGTCCCGGTTTGTGTCTCAAACCGGGACTAAAGATTAGACCTTTAGTCCCGGTTTGAGACACGAACCGGGACTAAAGGGTGCGATGCCCTTTAGTCCCGGTTTGTGTCTCAAACCGGGACTAAAGGTCCCATTTTCAAACTCTGCCCCCCCATGTGGATCGCCTTTTTTGTTTTGAAAAAATCAAAAGAAAATGATAAAAACTTCAAAAAATAAAATCCTTCGAGAGGTAGTTATATTACTACATCTACTAGTTAGGAAAATTTAAAAACTTAAATTTGGACATGTTTTGCAAAAAATGTAGGGAAAATGTAAAACGGCTATAACTTTTGCATACGATGTCGGAAAAAAACGGATTTAACAAAACTTCAAGTGAGATACGGCCTCTTTGCAAATTTTTAGAATCCTCAAATTCTAAAAGGAAAAAAAGTTATGCTCAAATTTCAGTTTTTTTTTTGAATTTTTGTTAAATCTGGTCAAACTATATATGGTCAAACTACTTATTCAAGAAGTATTAGTGTTACTAAATAATTATTCAAGAATATTAGTGTTACTAAATAATTATTTTAGTTTTTTTTGAATTTTGGTCAACTATGGTCAAACTATGGTCAAACTACTTATTCAAGAAATATTAGTGTTACTAAATAATTACTGATTTTTAGAATAATAGTTTCAAACTCAAACAGTGAAATGTGTGACTTCGTGCTCAAGCTAAATTCCTAAAGGTTAATAGGATTGACATCTTACTATTGTCTGGAAAACAACAAGTGCAGACTTGGAAACGAGGGAGAATAGAACCTGGAAGTTAAGCGTGCTCAGGCAGGAGTAGTGAGAGGATGGGTGACCGTTCGGGAAGTTAGATGATTTGGAATGATGAGGGGTGATTAGAGATTAAAGGTTAAATTGAGCAGTGATGAGGGGTGATTAGAGATTAGAGGTTAAAATAATTCAGAAATTTGAAATTCAAAAAAAAATTCAAAAAAAATTTCAAAAAAAAATCATAAAATTTCCTTTAGTATCGGTTGGTGTTACCAACCGGGACTAAAGGTGGACCTCCAGGTAGCAGCCCTGTGCAAAATCGCTGGCAGTACGGCCCTGAGAGGCAGAACAAGCATCTCCGACGGAAATGTGGAAACAAAGCTAAGATTGAAGCTTCCATAGCTGAGGCAGTTATCCTAGAGGAGGTGTCAGACCTCAGGACATCATACTATCCAGACCACGTTCCCCATCTGCATAACAAGGTGCCTCGATACAATATAGAAGAGCCCAAGTATCAACCCAGGCTCGATCTATTCAACGCGCAAGGTGGGAGGCCTGGGGCCTCGAAATCTTATAACATGCCACGACAAGAGTGGGAGGACCTCATGTTCTATATCTTGCATAACATCAAGGAAGTTGAGGAAGTGTGGATGAGGTAATACCACTACACCATTCCTTTATGTCTTCCACATCATCATGTTTCAGGTTCACTTAGTCCCGGTCTAACACCGCTTATCTTTTTTTAGTGATTTCGTTCAAGAGGAATGGACGGGAGTGAATCCTCCTAGTGAGGCGGAGGCACTTACTCTTCTCCGTCATGGAAACCCTGGACGTAAAAAATTTGGTGCTTGGTTCATGGAGAAAGTAATTTTCCACACTCCCCTATTAAATACCTAGTTCAACATTTATTAGTTAACTGAACTAATGCACGCAACAATTTCAATTATACTTGTAGGGAAAAGATTCGAACATATCTACGGATGATGAATTGAGATGCGTTTCCATGGGTTTTCACCCTGCCGTCATGACATGTAAAAAGTATGATGTGAATGGGTATCGCTTCCATACAGAGGAGCACCAAAACAGCCGGCTCGATCCCAAAACTATAGATACCGGAGTGTACAACCCCGGTCAAAATTCATTAGACTACTATGGAAGGGTACAAAATATATACGAGGTTAAATTCTGCCAGGGGCGTGAGACCTTAAGTCTGCCTGTGTTCAAATACTGATGGTTCGATCCGCGGGAGGGGGTAAAACATACGCCTTCCATTGGTTTGGTCGAAGTTAAACCATCAACCGTCTATGCCGGAGCCGATCTCTTCATTACGGCTACCCAAGCTACACAAGTATATTATCTGCCTTACCCATGCTAGAAAGAGTATCTAAAGGGTTGGGAAGTTATGTTCAAGGTGTCGCCACATGGTAAGCTACCAGACCCGAATGAAGACGATTACTGCAACATTAACCCCATGACATACGAGGGAGTGTTCTATCAAGAGCAACCTGATGATGATGATGATGTGGTTAGAAATGATGACGCTAGACCATTGGGTGATGATGATGTGGATCCAAACTTCGACGATGCACGAAATGATGTTGAGACCATTGTCAATGAAAATGACATACTTATGCTAGACAAGTTAAACGAAGACGCTGACGACGAGGAAGAGCCTCCACCTCCGTCGGACAACGAAGATGATATGATTGATAGTGATGATGAGATGGACCGAGAAAGAGGTTACAACGGTGATGATTCATATGGGTTCTAGCAAATGTACGTTTCAAGTCTTTTTTCTATAGTTTAGGAATATGCCTTTTTATGCATTTTTATTAATGTATTTATTATCATGCCTTTTCCTTCATTTCATTAATTTACTAATTGCTTATTCTCTTTTCAATGCAGGTTCGTGGAACATGGGCAGGGGGAAGGCCGACAGCATGGGTTTCCTACGCAAGGTCGTCGGCCTGCCTAGTCAGAGTGGTCGAGCACGTAATCCTCCCCCTCGGCTACTTGACGATGACTCCTCACAGGGAGGTCGAGGGAGAGGTGACCCTAGAGGAGGAGGGGGCGGGGGGAGAGCCTCTAGAGGGCGAGGTGGTGGGGGGAGAGCCACTACAGGGGGTCGCGGCCAGAAAGAGCGCACCCTCACCGACTTAGGGGTGTTGTCTTCGAGGCCCTCCTCTAGTGAGGTACCCTCTGGCGAGGAGGAGGACGAGGAGGAGGAGGTTCAGGATGGGACCGAGTAGGAGGTGGAGGAGGAGGCAGGCGAGGAGGAGGAGGAGGAGGTTGGGGAGGGGGAGGCAGGCGAGGAGGAGGGTGGTGACGGGAAGGGGGTTGAATACAAGGGGTGGCTGCATGGTAACACAAAGCTACAAAAGTAGGTTCCTGGTACTGAGGAGCAGAAGTGGCTCACTGAGCCTACGGGGAAAGAGTAAGTGCCACTTTAAAATAATTTCATTATTTTTCTTGTCACATGCTTATTCCGGTTGTTATTTATTTTGCTTGTAACATGCTAATAGTTCATTCTTTTGCAGCAACTAGATATATTCTAAAGGGGTCCGTATTCCCAAAGGCGTCATCACTGTCTTGCTGAAGTTATACAGGTCAGGGTTGTACTGTCCGGATCCAGTCAGGCACCCGGACCGTTGGGTTTTGGCCACGAGCTGGGACCACTAGGAAGCGGCCCTCCACGCGGACCATGAGGCCCATGCCAAGGCCATGATCACTACTTTCTCGGTGAGTTCTCTTCAGAAGCACAAGTCCATTCTAGTTTCATGAATGATTTAACTCATGGCTTCTTCCATTGTTGTTTCATGCATGATTGTAGAAATTCTATCGAGTTCTTTCGGAGCACAGGGCCAGAGCAGACCAGATCGTGCTGCGCCAATGCAAGAAGAAGGCCCGCCAGATGCAGTATGAGGTGCGCTATGTGGCCATCTCTTGGTGTGAAGATGACCAAGGAAGAAGAGCGGAGGATGGGCATTACCTTGGAGAGGCACGAGTACTTGGCGGTAAGTATAAAAGATTTTTCATTATGCTTTCATTATGCTTTCACTACCTTGTGGTACATTTCACCGTTTCGTGATGAGATGCCATTATGCTTTCATTATGTAGGTGTGTCCAAATTGGTGTTATGGAAAAGACGAGTCCTGGGCGGCATTGGTGGATCTTTGGTGTGATGAGGCTGGAGCCTGGGCGGCTATGAGAATCAAAAACAAGGCTAACCGAGGGAAGGAGGGAGTACATGCTCAGGGAAACCGAAACCACTATCTCCACAATGCAGTTAATGTATGACTAACCCCATTAAACATTCTTCTTCTTCTATTTGTCGATTTTGGGGTGAACGGACGTACCCTTTGGTGTAGCCAGTTACGTGTTTATATACATGGGAAGAGCCCCCGTGGTGGCGTATACAAGGAGGATACGTATTGGGGTAGAGTACTACTCTACCCCAATACGTATAGTACAATAACTCTAATACCCCCCTTAATCTATACATGGGAGAGGTTTAGATTACGTTTAAACTCATCTAATTTTTTTTACACATAATTTTTTTGTGAAACCATCTACAATCTGATCCTTGCTTGATATGAACCTCACATCAAGTTGCTTGCGAGCAACCCATTCGCGAACAAAGCAGAAATCTATCTCAATGTGTTTTGTACGGGCATGAAAAACTGGATTGGCAGACAGGTAGGTAGCACTAAGATTATCACACCATAGGCATGGTTTCACCTAAAGAGAAACACCAAGTTCACGAACTAGTGCTTCAACCCAAATAAGTTCAGCAGTGGCATTTGCAAGAGCTTTATATTCAGCCTCTGTACTTGACCTGGACACAGTAGGCTGTTTTCTAGCACTCCAAGAAACAAGATTGGGCCCAAAAAATATAGCAAATCTACCAGTAGAGCGTCTATCATCCAGATCACCTGCCCAATCTGCATCGGAATAGGCACTAAGAAGGGTGGAGCTGGACCTCTGGAAAGTAAGACCAACCTTACTTGTGCCCTGAATATACCTCAAAATACGTTTAACAGCAGTTCAATGTGCAGTAGTAGGAGCATGAAGATACTGACAGACCTTATTAACTGAAAAAGCAAGATTGGGGTGAGTCAGTGTCAGATACTGGAGTCCCCCAACAATGCTTCTATAATGTGTAATATCCTCATATCCAAGAGGAAATCCATCTGTCAAGCGTAATGTTTCTGTAGTGGAGAGGGGTGTTGGACATGGCGTGCAAGAACGCATACCAACATGAGCCAGTAAGTATGTAGCATATTTTTCCTGACTTAAAAGCAGCCCATTGGACTATTTGTGAACCTCAATACCTAGAAAATAATGAAGATCGCCAAGATCCTTGAGAGCAAAATCCAAACTTAAGTGATGAAGGAGAGCTGATATAGCCAAATCAGAGGATCTTGCAACAATGATGTCATCAACATAAATTAAGAGGAACATAGTGAGTCCTAGCTTATCAAAAAGGAACAATGAAGTATCAGCTTTGGATGGAAGAAAACCCAGGGTGTGTAACTTGGAACTCAAGCGAGAGTACCAAGCTCGAGGAGCCTGTTTCAGACCATATAGTGCTTTATCAAGTCTGATAATATAATTTGGATTAGCGGAAGACTGAAAACCTGGTGGTTGTTTCATGTAAACCTCCTCTTCCAGAACACCATGTAAAAACGCGTTCTTCACATCTAGCTGCCTTAAACTCCAGCCTCGAGAAACTGATATTGCAAGAACAATTCTGATAGTGGCAGCCTTAACAACAGGACTGAAAGTATCCTCGTAGTCAATACGATATCTCTGTTTGAATCCTTTTGCAACAAGATGTGCTCTGTACCTGTCCACAGTGCCATCAGCATGTTTCTTGATGTGATAAACCCATTTGCAATCAATGATATTTTTAGTGGAACTGGGGGGCACTAAATGCCAGATTTTGTTAGCAACAAGAGCATCATATTCTTCTTGCATAGCATGTTTCCAGTTTGGATCAGTAAGAGCCTCAGAAAGATTATTGGGTTCTCCTGTAGCTGTTAGAAGGGCGTACCTAACAGTACCATCGGTATATACTTTCGGGTTTCGAATACCTTTTTGCAACCTAGTTTGAACTCCAATAACAAGGGGTGGTGCAGGAGTGGAAGGCACAAAAGATCCAGCCGGATCCGCTGGATCCGATGGCTCCAGATCTGAGGAGATCTCCCTTGTGATCGGTGCTCTAGTAGAAGCGAGCCACGTGTCGCCCTCGTTAGCCGCCCGCTCGGTCGCGCAGGGCGAGGCATCCAGGCTGGGTCCCGCCCCTGTCGTCTGGTCGGCCACCGACCCATCCATCGCACGGGTGGCGCGCGGTGAAAGTGTTGTTGCTGCAGTCTGCCTGCACAGATTCCAGAGGAGAATCTGGCCCAAAATCAGCCTCGGGATTGCTCATATCTCCCATTACTCCTGTTGTCCTATTCTCCTATTGTGTAGCGTTATTTGATGTGCTATGTGATGCATTTTCCTCAGAATTTTGACCAGATGCTTGAGCTGAAACAACCGGGCCGGGCTTCCGTTGACAGCAACCTGAGAAGGATTAACAACAGGAGCAAGATGCAAATAATGATCATTAGTAGGCACACCCCTATCCATACATGCCGAAGATGAGTTATCGTGTGGAAGAAGAAGAATTTCTTCACGGAGACGTCGACCATCATTAGGATTAAGAGAAGCAAAAGGGAAAGGGAAAACATTTTCATCAAAGACAACATCTCGAGAAACATAGACACGACCAGTGGTCACATCAAGGCATTTAACACTTTTGTGACAAGGACTATATCCAAGAAAAACACACCGTTTGGATCGGAAGGAGAGTTTATGTTTGTTATATGGACGAAGGTTGGGCCAGCAAGCACAACCAAAGATACGGAGAGGCTCATAATTGGGTGTGATTTGGAGAAGTTTTTCAGTGGGAGTGTCAAAATTGAGGACTTTGGTAGGAAGCATGTTTATAAGAAAGGTGGCTGTGATGAAGGCATCATCCCAAAACTTGAGAGGCATAGAAGCGTTGGCAAGTAGAGAAAGGCCTACTTCAACAATGTGACAGTGTTTGCATTCAGCAGAACCGTTTTGTTGATGAGCATGAGGACATGACACATAATGAACAATGCCTATACGTTGAAAGAAACTGTTCAATTTTTCATATTCACCACCCCGGTCGGTTTGCATGGTGAGAATTTTGCGACCAAATTGGCGCTCAACATACTGTTGAAAATCAAGAAAAACTTGATACACTTCAGAACGTTTCTTAAGTAAATAAATCCAGGTAAACTTGCTAAAATCATCAATGAGGCTTACATAGTATGCATGTTTGCTTACAGAGAGAGAGAGAGAGGAGCTGGACCCCATACATCAGATAATATTTGTTCCAAAGGAACTGTAGACACACTAGTGGATACAGGGTAGGGTAGCTGATGACTCTTGGCCTGTTGGCATGGATCACATATGTAAGGATTTATTTCTGGGGAATATAAAATTTTATGCTTCCTAAGAATTTTCTGAACAATAAACAAAGATGGATGGCCTAGACGACGATGCCATGTAGAGGATGAAGGCTGGATAGTGGCAAGAGCATGCTTGGAGGAATCCGAAGACATGGGAACAAGTGGATACAAGCCTCCATGACAGGGACCTCTAAACACGGTGCGCTTCATTGCCTGATCCTTGATCAAGAAGAAAAAAGGGTGAATTTCCAGATAGTAATTGTTGTCTAGACCAAGTTTATGAGCAGAAAGTAAATTCATAGATGCATCAGGAAGATGTAAAATATTGCTAAGTTGGATAGAGCTATCAGGGGTGTGCAAAACAGAATGACCAATATGTGCAATATCCATACCTTGTCCACTAGCAGTATTAACTTGATCATGCCCCTGATATGGTTCATGAACATGGAGCTTTTTGAGCTGGCCAGTAACATGATTGGTTGCGCCTGTGTCTATATACCAGTTTGTATCAACACCATAGGCACCTTTGGTCTCCTTTGGTGGCTTGTCAGTATCATCATCATCACCATAGCGCCACCAGCACTCATCAGTCGAATGACCTTCCTTTTTGCAAATTTGGCAGAAGATACCTTCCTGCCATGGTGTGGCACGACGATCCTTGCGCCCTCCTTTTGGAAGACGGTCCTGACGTGGGTGCTGCTACTGCTGCTGGGGTGGATGCTGTTGGGGAGGACTTTGAGGGCGTTGTTGCTGCTGTTGAGGAGGCATGTAGGGCTGCATATACGGCACTGGTGCAAACTAATGCGGGTATGGAGTAGGATACTGATGAGGCATGTAAGGAGCCGGCTGGTGGTATGGAGACATGTATGGAGCCGGTGGAGGGTACTGAGGAGCAGACACAAACTAAGGGACCGGAGGAGCAGGAGCATGAGCAGGCGCATACTGAGGAACCGGAGGAGCAGGCGCGTATGGAGCAGCCGGCTGATACTGGTGGGGCTGCTGGTAGGAAGGATGATGAGGGGGCATGTATAGTGCTGGTGTTGGCTGTTTTGCCGGACCTCCTGCAGAGTCAAGGTTTGGAACACGAGAAGCAGCATTAACAGATGACATAAACAACCCAGAAGCTTGACCAGTAACAGAGAGAATAGCATCACGGCTTTCATAAGAGAGCAGCTGAGAGCACATGTCATTGAGAGATGTGGAGGGAACAACTTTGAGAGCAGCAACAAAACCATTATAGGAACTATTGTTGGGCTGTCATATCAAGTTTCTTTGTGTTGGTGAGTGCACGACGGAGGTTGGAAACCCGTGATTTGGACTGAGAAGAAAACAGCTCGTGGATAGCATGCCAAACTTCAGCCGCATGAACCATACCATATATATGAGAGAGAATATCTTCAGACAGAGAGTTGACGATGTAGCTGACGACCTGTTGATCCCGCGTGATCCAGACATCATAGGCAGGATTGGGAATCTGGATCTTCTCCTTGTCAGCATCTTCACCATCGAGGAACTCAGGCGGTGGCAGATCGGAACCTTCAAGCAATCGCATGACGTGAGCTCCACAGAGGGTGGGCAGGACTTGAGCTTGCCACGAGAATAAGTTGTCCTGCGTGAGCTTTGTGGCAGGGGGAGCACCAATGGTCGCCCCAGCAGAGGAAGACGAAGATGCCATGGATGTTGTGTTGCGGCAGAGATCGCCTAGGGTTTGGGTGTTTGAGGGTTGTTGAAGATTGTAGTTGTCCTGAAGGCGATCGAAGCGATCAAGGGCGTGGTGTTTGTAGGTGTGATCCTGTAGAGGCTAAGTTGTTGGTGTGAGGTCGGCAGGGAAGACCGGCGACCAAGTCCTGGCGGCGACGGAGAGAAGCTCCAGAGGCGGCGGCTAGAGGGAGGGAGGGGAGGGGCCTGATACCATGTCGATTTTGGGGTGAACGGACGTACCCTTTGGGGTAGCCGGTTACGTGTTTATATACACGGGAAGAGCCCCCGTGGTGGCGTATACAAGGAGGATACGTATTGGGGTAGAGTACTACTCTATACCCAATACGTGTAGTACAATAACTCTAATACTATTTACCATCACTTTCTTATGTATGACTAACCTCTGTTTGGTGGTGCGGGAGGAGAAACTGAAGCGGCCGCTCTCACACATGCAGGCGTGGGAGATCGCCCATACGCGGAAGGACCCCAAGCCTGGCGAGCCCAAGTACTACAACAAGAAGACCGTGGGGAGGAAGAAGGCCTACTCCAAAGCATATCTGAAGTTACATCCTGACACACCTGACCCCATTGTGGTGGATCTAGACGAGAGGGCGGTGGTGAGCATGGGGCCCAAGGAGCACGGTCGGGAGGCGGTTCTCGATGCTGTGATCACTCCTACTATCTCCTACACACAGCTTCGTCGGATCGACCCGAGCCTGAGCCAGCGCACGAGCCAGCCAGTGACCAGTGCACAGTCACAGTACCTCTTTCAGGAGGAACAATCTGTAAGTATTTTCCCTCTTATCTTCATTGCTCACTTTATTTTCCGCATTTAGTAGTTTTATGAGTTCCATCATGTCATACCGAAGGCCAACCTGGAGTACACACGCCAGGAGACCATGGCGTGGCATGAGAGGCTTTATGAACACCAAGTGCAGAGGGATCGCCAGATGCAGTAGGCTTTTCAGGAAATGGCGGCCGACAGGTGTCCTTAGTTGCAGCCAGCACAATGTCCTCCAGCACAACCAGTGCTGCTGACCTTTGAGGAGTTTGTGGCACAGAACACTGGCCCCTCGCCGGTTAGTTCATCCCCAATCTATTCACCCAAAGCATGTCATGCCTTTCAACACAGTCATATATCCCGTGAATATGTCTTTTCAACATCCAGGGAATAGGTGGATCTACCATTGGCGGTGGTCTTCGCAATACTCCCGAGACACGGAGCCCGACCACTCCGATCCACGGAGGCGGAGGCGGAGGTGGAGGCGGTCTTGGCAGTAGCGCTGCCGCTAGCACTGACGACCTGGGCTTCGGCGGTCTTGGCGGTGACGACCTACGCGGTGCTCGACGTCCTGGCGCTTAAGCCTTGTGTGTGGTGATGATCCTTGAGATGACTTGTGTGTGGTGATGATCCTTTAGATGACTTGTGTGCTTCTCTATATGCTTATGCTTATGTTTATGTTGATTGTGATGATGCTTATGCATATATTGTTGTGATGGTGCCAGATGATATCCTGTTGTGTTCTGTATGTCTATTTCCATCATATATATCTGCTGATATGTGCTATATATTTGAATTGAATTGATCTGAAAACAAACAGAAAAAGGGAAAAAACATCAAATGCAAACTATGTCGACGGCTAGGCCGTCGGCATAGGGCTGGCGTGAGCTCCCAGTAGCTGACACGCGACACCTATGCCGACGGCCTAGCCGTCAGCACAATTTTTAAACTAAGCCGACGGCTAGGCCGCCGACATAGATGCCACGTGGAAGCTGCTGGTAGCTCTGGAGGAAGGAATATGCCGACGGCCTAGCCGTCGGCATAGTTTGACATAAGCCGACGGCTAGGCCGTCGGCATACCCCTGTCCCACGAGCAGCGTCTGGTCGCCACGTGGCACACCCAAGCCGACGACTAGGCCGTCGGCATAGTTTGAAACTAAGCTGACGGCCTAGCCGTCGGCTTAGGTGTGCCACGTGGCGACCAGGCATTGGGCAAACCTAACGGCGGCCGCCGTTAGGTGTGAACGTTGCCGACGGCCAGGGCCGTCGGCATAGATGTACGCCCCCCGTCGGGAAAGCTACTATGCCGACGGCTTTCTATGCCGACGGCCTCCCGGGCTATGCCGACGTATATGTTGCCGACGGCCCTATGCCGACGTGGGCCGTCGGCATAGGTCTGTCCCGACGGGATTCAGGGCTAGGCATAGGGGGCGATTCTGGTAGTGGCAGTACCTAGACAATATTCTAGGTGTAGTTTCCTGTATGACTTTTAGAATTCTCCCTATTATACCACTTTGTTTGACATGTTCCTTGTAGGTACATCACTCCTCAGCTACCGGTAAACTAAGAAAAGAGCAATAATAATGTTAGACTTATTTGGTAAAATCAAGAAATTCATTGTACATATTCATTTTTTACATGTTCCCGTTAAGATTGCAGAAATTATTGTCACAATCTTGCAATTTTACCAATGGTGACAGCGATCTTACTTGTCTAGCAGTGCTATGCTGCTGCTATACTGCTCATTTGTGGGAGCAGTATTGGCCAACTTTGACCCTTGGGGTGTACCCATAAAATAGGACGAACGGTTGCATTTTATTACTCTCACGGGTGTTGCAGCTGCCTGTTTTCATCTGAATATTTGTTCATGCGAAAATAAATATTTTGAATAATCGCCTAAACCTGTGTTGCTTCGTTGGTGCCCATGGTAAGGAATTGAATGAGGTTCTGGCCATGGTTGTTGTTCTTATTTTATATTTTGTTCAAGATAAGAGAGTGTTATAAAACTATATTTATCTACTAGGTAAATCAAACTAAACATACATTTACTTTTTATTTTTCTGAGACATACGGAAATATTGTGGAATGAACCAAGATTGTTATAGATCCACTACGGTTGCAAAATAGAGACTGAATGATATTTATTTTTGAAATATTTTGTTTTGAGAGAAATTTGTAATAACACTAAAGTACTTAACAAAAATCACAACAGTAGCCAACAACAGTATACAATGATCACGCAATTTTTAAAACTGATAATAATTCATGCGGTGAGCATCCAGTAAGCTTGCATCTTTGTCCATCACTAGGTCAGCATCTTCATGTTTGGACTTAACACCAATATCACTCATGCAACAACTCTTGGTGCAATCAATTTCTCCCTTAACTGCATATAAATAAATTATCAAAATATTCAGAAATTTAGAACACACATACATATTTAACAGTGTCATCTGACATAAATGATAACAATCAGTAATTCTGAATTTCTTGTTCTTATGATTTTTACAAGAAACATAATGGATAGTTCAGAAGTTGCCTAAATCTGACAGGAAATTAAATTTTACTCGAGCCCTGCATTCTGAAAAAGTTCAGGCTACACACTGAACCTATCATACTCCAGTAGAGGCAGCTACGAAATTTCAGATTAAGGAGCAGATAATAAAAGCTCTTAATGATTAGTAAAATTGTTGTTCAGCGGTGCTCAATCCCCTTTTTCCGTTATTTGGAGCCAATTAAGTAACACACAATGTGTTTCATGCTTGGAGAACAGTAAATATAATTTCTAATTGCTTCATCCTTTACATGATAAAGTTACTTCACAAATTAGTGTAAAAAGAATTGTAACTCCATCATACTGAAATCTGCTGCACACGGACGTTGTAAAGCATCTTCACTGAAAATATAAACATGTATTTGTAGTGCGTAGAATGACACCAATTGCAAGATCATGTGTAGGTCCCAGCGTACCTTCTATAGAAAATTTTATATTAACACAAAGAAATCAAGAACTTACATTTTTGTGATTTGAAAACCCATTAATCCAATTGACTACCTGCATAGTTGTTCAGATGAAACAAAATAATGTTAAAATGTTACATAGACGCACACACATGGTACATGTGTTAGTAAAAAAATTGCAGCAATGCTCTTGCCAAGGAAAGACACACACGAACGGAGGTGAAGGGAGCCGAGAGAGACATCACAGCGACGGTGCACGGTGGCAGCAAGGATGATGAGATCAGGTGGCAGAGGGAGCTAACAGTGATCGTGAGGGTGGCTGATAGACATTGGCCCTTGTGAAGCAATTAGTCCAACAGTTTCGGGTGAAAATGCATCCCGAATTAAAAGAACATGGATGTGAATGGTCTTTATGTTACCCCCTTTGAAACTAAACGGTAAGATGGGGCTAATGCTGCTCCCCCTAGTAGTAAAATGTACCGTAAAAAGGCTCTGTACAAAATATTTTTGTGATGGAATGGGGTGCAATGGTACAGGAAAAATGATGAAATTTTGAAAGGGACAATGAAACGAAGACACCCATGCATGCAAATATAGAGAATAGTACGTACATGTGCTTCATAAGGTTTTCTATTTCCTCCATAGTTAGCCCACGAATCATCCCGTCTGTCACTACACCACCTCCACCTGATGTGCCGGCTGTTTCAGAACTAGTGTTGCCCCAGTTAAGAAAAACACTATCAAGGTTTTGAGGCTGCACTGCACTGGTCTGACCAGCAGAAGCATCTCCACGCATTCCATGTTGTACTGCTGGTGCTAGGTTGGACGACAATGATGCACTTACCATGCTTCCACTTGCTATAACTCCACCACTACCCTCATTACCATTACCATAATTATTATCACTAGAATTACCGTGAGGATAACCATAAGATTAATTATTGCCTTTACCATAATGATGATCATAATCATTAGCACTGAGAGTAGCATAATGATGATCATCACCATTTATGTCGCCAATGCCATTAGCATGATGATAACCATGACCATAAGTAGCACCTGCACCAAGATTAGTTGAGTGGTTCCCATTTCCAAGAATGCCATAGTCAACTTGTGATGCACCACCGCTTAGCCAACTGGCTTGGTTAATATCTCTTGCTCCTTGGGACCTCATATGGAATCTGTAGCTTCCCTCACTTTCTTGAGATTCCGAATAGTTCTTGGAAGTATTATTAGAATGTGGTGGCCTAGAGCTTGGCATGGTTGATAGCCCACCCTTACGACAGTCGCTTCTGTATTTCTGAAATTTCAAATATTGTAAAAACATCAATAAATGGGTGCTTGATTACTAGGGTACCATTTCTGAAAATTTATGTCATGATCATATAAATTTGATCTGCTGGTTGGTTTCAGATTAAAGAAACATCAACTAGGTAGTCTAAATCTTACCTGTAGATGGCTACTGACTTGAGCTGTAGTTACATATATACCGTCAATCTCCAAAAATTCTCTTATATTGTTTGGCGTGTCATCTGTATTAGAAAAGGAAAAAATATAAGTGGCTAGAGCTTAGAAAGATAGAAAAATCACAAAAAATGCGCTTTATTTATTTCAGGTCTATCATACTAAGTTTGCCCTAAAAATTCCCTTGACTATACATACCAATTGTAATAAGAAAGCATATAAATGATCAGAGTTGGGCAACTAATTCAAATAAAGCATGCAACGAGTATTACATAAGTGAAGGGGTCATTGTTTTAAATAGCACGCTTTCTCAACGCTATAACGACACTATATCATTTGGTGGGGCATCACGCTAAGCCATTTAGCACTATTTAGCTCATTTAGCGCGCTATACCTCAATTTTTTATAATAAAATTAAAATATTAAAATTTGCAATAGGACAGGGATAACTGAAATCTTTCAGCAACATACAAGCGTTCATAAAATCACCATATCATTTCGTTTATAATGTGATACAGAGAGGTACATATGCATGTTATGTGTTATCATATTTATCTATATTTGTCCAAATACAGGCTTCAAAAATGACAAAGATATAGAAGCAATGAATTTGTTATGCATTAATGGACTTGCAAATGATAAGTTATACATGGGGAAAAAAGAAAACCTTTTTGTTAAAAAAATGAATAAATCCTGTCAAATATGTGATAATTTAGCTTGCGTATACACGGGGGGTAATTAAAGGGTCAAAATGTTCTACATGAACTAGACTTATTTTGTATTTGAGTAAACTGAATTGCCTAGGTGTGTTTGTGATACAAATGTATAGCTAATTAGCTACAATGTTTTTGGACATTCTCTCTCTATCTACCCCTTTCCCTCCATCTCTCCCCCCCCCTCTCTCCTCCCTTACAATAGCTATGTGCAAAATCCATTTGCAAGCATAAACCCCAAACGAAGTTATCCGCTCTAAATCTCTATCAAACACACACAATTACAACATTTTTGCTAACTCCATTGTGCGTCCACTACCCCCACGTGAACCAACATGTAATTTGTAGTGCTACAATCAATGATTTTCCATATTTGGGGATGGCACCTCTCAAATGCAATTTGCCTGGATGGCTGACGCCAGCCTGTCAAATCATTTTAAACGGAGCCACATATGTGTTTAGGTGTGGTCTAGAAGGACGAACACATATGGTAACAAGACTGAAGAAATTGGTGTCTTACAACCCTACTTATATTTAAAAATGGTTGATCTTAAAGATGTATCTATTTTTGGGTGAGAGGGCTTTCAACCATTCTAGTCTTGGTACTCAAATATGGTATAAATTATGTGTTCGCCACTCATTCCTCAGTATCTAGAAATCAGAGGATAGATATTGCAATCTCGACTCCCTTTTCAATGAAAAAAGTAGGAAAACTAGGGCAATTTCCCAAGCTCACCCATGGGGATTCATTGCCATTGTCGACCTAGGCGAGGAAGAGGACGTAGAAACTTTTTATGAGCAACTGAACTGGCATAGGAAACACGAGAGGCTTTTTGAGGCCTACATACCATCACACGATCTCCATAACCCATGGTTCAACGGCGTGCCTCCTAAAGTATCGCATATGGGAACCTTTAGGATTTGTCGAAACCAATGCATAGTTCTTGCTAGATGAATCTACTTGCGATATTAGACGTAGTTCAAAGGTCGAATCATGGTTGTCATGAACAAAGGAAAAAGTTCATAACAATTCTTGCTCAATTCTCACCATCGGTACATCTTCAAGCGGTATCTATTTTAGAAGAGATTGCATTGAACTAATGGTGCGTCATGTTTTAACCAAAACATGGTAGAATTTTGAGTGTTTGTATGTAAACGTTCTCTATGGCAGACATGGAGGATAGACACTGGAGACTCCGCTCCCATGGAAATGAAGAAAGTATTATATATAGGGTAGCTGCCTTGGCTCACATCAAGGGTATCACTCGAATTGTTGACTTAGGCAAGGATTGGCACTTTAAGAAGGTCTAGAATGGCATGTAAACTAGAACATAGATGACTTCCCAATATAAGTGAACCATGATATGATATCACGTGCCCCTGCCTTTATTCGATGTAATGCTATCTGCCACCTCTCATGCACAAACTGTTGGAGCATGCAGAAGCCAACAAGTTGAGTACTTTTAGAAAAACCTCCTCATGAGATTTGACATGTCCCAAATGCAGGAACATAGGGGTAAAATGATATAAGGGAAAAGTTCAGATCATCTATGTATACATTCTTATAAATAGAAGATCTTAACAAGACATCCATTTCTTGTGAATAATAGTATATTATTGATAACGCATGGTACCACATACAAATAATATATAACTGAGCTTACTCTAACCAACACTTTGTGGAAAAGTTGGATGAAATATTATGAAGCCTCAATGGGTTGTCAATGAACAAAGTGGTGCAACTAAGGAAGCTTCCTTTTCTCACTCGAAGCGTGTCACTTGTATTGTCGATATAGGTGATGAAGAGGTCGTAGATGCTTTAAAAGTTGTCAGACTAGCATAATTGTGGTAACATGGGTAACCACATTTAGTGTTCTAGGACTTTATTTCACATACTGAGCTCCATTTTTCTCATGCATGATACATACCTATTGAGACCAATGTGTTAAACTTTTAAATTTCACTAAGTAATATACAATAAGGCCGTGTCTCACAATGTTGCAGAATTATTTTGTATGTATTCTCCATGATCTATATGTCATTTTATTGTTGATGTCCATGCACAAAAAAACTATGAATGGCAATTATGTCACTACATATTGACTTACCGTAGAAAACATTATTTTACTTGGTAAGCTTGTAAGGCGTGGACATTTGAGACATCTCAAGGAAAGTAGGTGAGAAAAATTGTCAAAACTGGAAAAGGGGGTGGACTGGGATGATGGAATAAACAAACATAAGAAAAAACCTTATGTATTATTCAAGTAGGGTAGGTTAATCTATTTGTATGTTTACTCAAAGTTTCGACATAGGAATGTATGATAATGGGATAACGGTAAGAGGTGTATATTCTTATTGATATGTTCTAGCTATATTATTAGCACCTCATTGTACCACCCAAATATGGTAGGAAGTTCATATTCATTACATAGTGATTGCCTTGGCAAGGTGGGGGGCAGATAGTAGAGGTTTGATAGAGACTTGTCAATGAGGAAAGCCAGGATAATCAAGTCAACTACCCCCAGCTTACCCCAAGTGTGTCATTGCAATTGTTGTAGGTGGTAGACACTTCCATAAGTTACCGATCTAGCATAGCCTTGGCAACATTAGGGACATAATGATATTTGAAGACCATTGGATTGTATACTCGCACATTTTAGTCTTTTATTTGATGTAACTTGGTCATCGTCTCCCATGTGTGAGCCTCCTTGTCGAAGCTAGTGAGTGAATGTTTTTAGTGAAGCCAAATTGTCTATTTATTCATAGTTTGACCATGGGAATGTAGATGAAATGTGATAGATAGAGAAATTTTTTAGCAATTTTTTGATATTCCAATTGATGGTGGAGTTGCAATAAGTTATACTACTATTTCTGAATGTACTTGATTAGTAGTATAATGAAAGTGCATTCATGCGAAAAGTTTTCCATGATAAAGCCAAATGATAGATATTGGATTATTAAATTCCATTGCAATGAACATACTAGGACAAGAGTGGGATGTTGTGTAGGCTTGCCCTGAGGAGATCAAGCCAATGTTGACTTAGGTGAGTACAAGATCATAGTAACTTTTAGAAGCTACGGAACATGAGTAATTAACCATCACACACTAGTAATATCTTAAGATATATGAACCTAAACATGTATGACATAATGAGCTACAAGCTTTCCTCGATGTACTGACACCTGTTGACTCCCCTGCATGAACCATTTTGGGCCATGCTGATTGTAACACGTCGAATACTTTTGGAGGGAGCTTCTTGTGTTGGTAGAATGGGCCTCTGAGTGTGGATGTATGGGAAACTAGATTAAGGGTGAAAGTTCATATATGATAGTAGTGTACTCCAACTGAAGGTGTATCCTTAAGAGATATCTATTTTAGGTGAGTATGTACTAGACATCTGGTACCTTATCGTACCATCCAAAATATGGTAGAATACTATGTGTATTTTGAAATGATGGATCCATGCTGAATAAATATATTGAATCCTTTGAAACTAAATTATGTGTATAGAAATGGTCTAAAAGTAGAATCATATGGGCTACAAGACTTTGGGAGGAGTATTCATAACAATGGTACATCTATGAATACAAGACAGATCTTGAAGACATATTTGTATTAGCTATTGAAAGTTGGTACCTCGTGGCACCACCAAAAGGTGGTAAGAAAACTCATGTGAACTGTTAACAAACTAATAGTCGCCCAACAAAAGTATAGAGAGTCAAACTGAACACGTCTGCCACTATATAGAATTTCCCATGTCCCTTCATATACTCCTTATGTGTGTGAGCCAAACTCAACGGTATCACCATAGAATCAATAACCGCCTTTTAGATGTGCTAATGGAGCTAACTCTTTCCCAGGTTCCACCATGGCATGGTTCATTGCTGCTGACACATGAACTTGTTCTACTCATGATACTATTGGGCATGGGTCTGAGTGGAAGGAATCCCAACACCAAGCATTGACATTGGTCTCTGTGCTCACTGATCTCGTAATATTGGAGTCGAGAGGCACTGCCGCACGGTGTGATCGTGTTCAAATTTATTGTTCCTATATTACCTTCAAGAACATCTTTGTGCTTTTGTGCAAGATCAAGTCTATCCAACGGCGATATTCATTGCATTGTGATGAGTTTCTTGTTCTAGGTGTGGTCTCTTGCATCATCTTTGATCTTCGATCTTCGATGATACATACAAAGCACCTCCCTGCACCACATGTGATTGTTCATGTGGTGGTGGCTGCCGTGCTCATCGTCTAGGAAATGATTTGTCATGGACAATCTCGGCCCTCCTTAATTTTATCCATATGTAAAGTTGTAACATCTGCATGATTTTATTATGAGATTTTTTTACCATACCCCTACTGCTAGGAATAGAGCGATATACATCTAATCCCATCATTGATTTATTAGGGCAATATAGAACTTCCCTATTTTTCATAGAAAACAAATTTCTTTGTTTGTAAGGGCCTAATGGGAAATATTTCATCCTATATTGTACATACATGGACAAAACCTCAATCTCCTCTTTTCATCCTCTTCATGCTGGTTTGCTCTATTCATTTAGCTCCCACTGTGCTCGTCTAGCATCTAGCCCCCCCCCCCTCAATGTTGCACGTCTGTGATCTAGTCAATGTCATAGGCTGGCACATCCATGACCTCGCAACCGTTTGCAAGTTCATGACCTTGTTATTGATCAGGGGTTCAATTATCTAAGCCCTAGCTGTATTATTGCAACGTAGAAAATATGTGGCAATAAAAATTTCTTCCAGGTGACAGCTGCCACAACTACCAAGCCATCGCTGAATTTCAAGCATGCATTAATATACAACTAAAATTTTGAATTTGAATTGAACATAGCCAATCTACAAAGGAGAATTTCCAATGTATAATTCTCCAGAAATTTGATCATATGCTTATTAACAAGCCAATGGATGAATCAAACTTACGATCATAGATATCGTCGTTCGGCTTGTCGCTTGTTATGTTGATGCAGTTGTAGCAGGTCCTTTGCAGCAGCCACTTAGCAGCTCCACTGAAGTCACCACCAAACAGGCCATTGGGCACCAAGAGTGGTGAAAGCACTCTGAACCACATCATGGCGGTCATGACTCCCTTGGCACATGTCATGTACGTCGTCTCCATGTGTTATTGTGAGATGAGATACTTTCTGTATAGCCTGCTCCTTGACGACGATGAGCTCCTCATCTACGGAAAAGAGGCAACCCGCTATCAAAACCTAAGAAGAAGTAGAATGGGTGTGTCACCTCGATCAGCTAGCGGGCCAAAAACTAGGATATTCCCAAACTGTGCTCAAATTACATATACTGCTTGCCACGAATGAGCAGTGTTGTCTCTACTTCTAACCCAACTATTCCACCAATATACATCACATTGGGAAGTTTGATCTCCATGGTTGAATGGCATATATTAATTATAGGGCACCATAAAAGAGCACTGAATTGTAAGGTCACAACATATGTATCCTGACCAGTGACCTCCTGAAGGAGATGTCAAGGGTCTGGTGTTGTAATGCCTTTGAAGTAATATATTAAGATTGGAATCCTTTCTACCTTGTGATTGTCTTGAAAAACTAGTCTCTTGTGGCTTGCAAGAAGAGATGACTAACATATATAATTAGACATGCCTTGTTTGAGAATTAGAGTAGTTCATATAAATAATTGAATTTTTAACCTAACAGAAGATATTCGATATGATTATTATTCGAAAGGTCACTAGGGGGAAAGCCCAAATGAACATTTTCATTAGCCGTAATCATGGCAGAATATCAGAGGTACACAGTTTTAGGCCATTGACAAGCAGGCAACAACCAAGGAAATGAAAGGTGCACCAGGGCAAGGCAGCGAAGCCCAGCACCCAAAATTCTAAGATCGATTAATAGATCATAAGTGAGTGTCACCACAGACAAAATAGGACATTAATGTCAATTTTTCCCATAATAATAGAAAAAGGGAGCATGCTGGTTGCGAACATCTAGGCATTCTAGATCTCCAAAATGTTCCTGAGGATGGCAAGGCAGACTATGGGGTATAGGCGAGGGTGATCCGTGAGGTCGAGGGTGCTGATAAGGCACACCACCTCCAGCATGGTGCTTCAAGGTTTCTTCACCACAACAAAAGACATATGCTACAGTGCAAATGTTATGGCGGTGGTGGAGATGGGTAGTTGCTGATGATGGAAGAACCAAAGGAATAATTTACATTTATAGGGGTGTAGCTATGCTAGATCATGGGGGGCGATGGTGTCCACAACATGCATCGCCATGCTTAATTAATACACCATATGTGCCATGAATGAGGCATCGGAGAGGTGCATGATGCGATGGTTCAACACCTTAGATGAGAGTGATATCTTCCCCAACTCATCACACAGGTTGCCAATCTCGGTGTGCATGACCGCAGAGAGACTAGTTAGTCGGTGGTCTTCAATGCACAAAAGGATAGACGCAATGCATGCTTTGGGGCCGATGAAGTGCGTGTAGAGAACGGGGAAGCAAGACTCAAGTCTCTTCACCCCACCAGAAAGCAATGCGCTTCATGTCACCACGGCTTGTTGATCTCCATCCAGACGATATTGCACTTGGCACTAGGTACACTGGTGACATGGTCCTAGAAAATCGATTGCTATCTCTTCACAGAGGCGGCATGCGCTTCAATAAGCTATAGAGACCCATGGTGTAGGTAGGTAGGGCAGTGAGGATGGCTTCGACAAAATTACCCTTGCTAGCTGAGGAAAGCGGTGTGCCACACAACCTAGTGAGTCCTTTGTGTACAAGTGAAATGGGAGGGATGAGGTCGATGATATGGGCTTGTGGATGGAGAGCGGAGGCCCAAGTACTATTGCGGGAAGCTGGACACCAGACAACCAAACACCGAGTCCAGTTTTTCGGCAATCTCTAATGCGACATTGAGAGGAATGAACGTGCACTTGGAAAAGTTGAGGGTGAGGCCGGCGATTGTCGCGAAGATGTCATCCAAATATAGCGGCACTGGGCACGACAATAAGGGGACGAGGGGGTGTTTGGTGGACATCGTTGGCACCAATGGTGAGGACGAGGAACTGGAGAACATACACAACTAGGATGAAGAGGTAGGGGACAAGGGATCCCTTAATGGAGCCCATTTCGGTAGTGATGCAATTGTTGGGGATACCATTGATGATGACTACAGACCGACTTGACGTGTTGTGGTCCTAAATCCACTTTCGCGCGAGGGAAGGGAAACCACTATTGCCACCTAAGACGTGGAATCTAATGCTGCTTGAAGTGAAGCTTGAGCACCACCGCCGGCACACTGTACTTACTGAAGCATTGCACGAGCTTCACGGGGACGATGGAATTTTCAAAGATCCATCGCCCATGGAGAAAGCATGGCTGCTCAAAATGCACAAGGAAAGGAATGTACGGCTTTTTGTGAGACATCATGACTCAGGACAACATCTTTGGATGGGGGAGGGCAGTTTTGCAATGAGATGCGACAAATATTTGTCAGAGAAGTGGGAGTGTCCACCTTGAGCAGGAGGGCAATGAAGGATATGTTGATGTTGGATAATCAGCCTCCTGTTTGTAGAACAATTTTGTGAGAGCAGTACGATTGAGGAGAAGTGACCATAGGCATGCTTGAGGAAAATCGGACAATACCCATTAGGGCTTGGAGTAGTGTCAGGCTTCATTCCAAAGACAACTGCCTTGAGCTCAGATGCAGAGAGCGGATACACAAGCAACACCGCCTGGAAGGCATTCAAGAGTGTGTGTGTCATGAGGAGTTGGAGGTTAATGTTGCCGTGAACCGATATCTTCGTGCCTGGGAGCGGATGGTAGAAGTCGTGCATTTCGTTTCGCGATGGGCGCGGTGCTTAACCCCATTAAGATTGAGGCATGCGATCTACTTGTTGCAGAATTGGGTTGACACACGGCCATGGAAGAAGTTGAAGTCCGATCTCCGAGTTTGCAAAAGCATATTTTGCTCCTATACCACCAAAATTCCACACAACAGTGTTCATGGGGGGCAAGGGAGTGTTTCACAAGGGAGAGTGCAAGAGGAATTTAGGGTTAGGGAGACCATCTTTCTCCTTTAGGTGATCATGGAAAAGGGTTGTGATGTACAGTTCTTGACGATGACATTGCGGTATTTGAGCTTCTTTGAAAAATCTTAAGCCCACTCTAGATCCGCTTCAGATGCAACCCGAGACAATGGGTCGGCTATAGGTCAGGGGCGCTACCGAAGTGGCAACCACATGGAAAACAAGGTACCCAACCCATTTCCCACTGAACCAGAAGATGGTAGCACATGGAACCGTCGTAGTAGTGATGATGACGATAGGGATGTGCCCGAAGGCGTGAGAGGGGATGCAGGTGACTACAGAGTCCGGCATGATCGAGCACCCATCGTTGTTCACAAGGAACGTATCCATCTTGACGTGTGCGGGGGGGGGGGTCAAGATTTCATCAAGCTAGACACGGTCGAGGAGAGGTAGCTCGAATAAAGTAGCAGCGTCGATGTAGTCATTGAAGAGGAGGGCGTTGGTGGGCATTGAAGTTGTCTTCTTTGTCGGATCACGGGTTTCAGCAAACCCTTGAGGTTCGAACTCTGGGGTGCGCGCGAAGTTCTTTCCCTCCTACCGATCTACGCCCTAGCTCGCTAAGGTCTCGCGGACGAACTTGACGCACTCGCAACACAAAGACACAAGGTTTATACTGGTTCGGGCCACCGATGTGGTGTAATACCCCTGTTCAAGAATTCATCCGATTAACCAGTTAACTTGCCGATTAATCCCTACTCGTAGGGTCACCGAGTAGCCGATAAACTGAAAAATCGCCCGATTAATTGATTAAATGGCCGATTAACTTGCCGATTCACCGATTAATCCCCTACTCGCCAGCCAATCGAGCAGCTACCAGTTAACGATTTCCTCAACAATGTGTAATGCCCTACTCCAGTGCGGTGGTGGTGGATCACCTCTTGGGCTGATGATGAACCAAACAAGGGGAAGAACAGCCTCCTAAGGTTGAGGTGTTCTTGTGCTTGGTGTGCCAAGGGTTGGCCTTTTATCAGATCCTATCTCCTTTGATCTCTCTCTCTCTCCCTTCGATCCCTCTCTCTAGGTGGTGGCTAGTCCAACTTATATAGGCCATGGTCCTCTCCCCAAATATTGAGCGGGAAGGGAGCCAACAACGGCGGCCAATTTGAAAGGGGACAACTAGTACAAGCTGTCCTGACAAAAGGTGGTCTTCGCCTGCCAAAGGCTCTGGTGGTGACGCCGTGCTGGGCTCCATGGTGACCTCCATCCTGCCGTCCTTCTGGTCTTGGTCTTGTTGCACCGATATGGAAACCTTTTGCCTGATGCCTCGGTACTCCGCACCTACGCTTGCCTCCTTAGCACCAAAGAGGAAACAAGGACACTGCGCGCTGGCGCCCGCCTGGTGTCGATCGTCATGGCTCACGCCACGAGAGCCTCGCGAGGTTCGCCCCGCCTTGATATCTCCGCTCCTCACGAGGCAGCCTGGTGAGGCCGCTGCTAAGGAGGTCTTGGGACGTCCGTCTCGCGAGGCTTAGCCCCTCGTGAGGGTCTTGAATGCCTTGTTGATGATGATGGGCCGTCCAGACCTGCCAGCACAGCCACGCCATGGGCCGCAGGCAGGCAAGTCTGGGGACCCCCATTCCCAGAACGCCGACAATCTTTCCGCACTTCAGCGTCACAAACAAAGTTAAAATTGCCCACCGAGGCCCACAGCTGCCGATGTGTTGCCCATAGCAGCAATATTCTCTAAAAACACTCCTCTCTCTCTTGCCCATTGCATGGGCCGTATGAGTTGGTGATGGAGAAACAAACCCTAGATGTGGGGCAGGAAAAAGGCGTCGAGATGAACCCAGGCCTTTAGTTGAAAAAACTAGGCCGAAGGCCGGATCGTTCCAGGTGGCGTCGACGCTAGCATGGCCTGGACCACAACAAAACCAGGCACCATGTGATCTCCCAGCATAGCTCGCTTGGCATGGCGTGGTGCGGTAGTGGAGAGGAAGTAGCACCATCCAGGTCGGGGGAGGTTGGGAGCGGGGGTTGTACGGAGACTCGGGGATGGGAAAGACATGCATGTTTAGGAAAACACGAAGGCCGGAACCTTGCAGGACGCCCTCCTCTGCCCAGAGCAACTATGACGAATGTAGAAAATGGGATCTCGGCAATCTTTGACACGGTGGCTTAAGTAGAGGGAGTGGCCCTAGGGGCTAGAGAGCTCCGCTTGGTGATATGCTTTGGGAGAGGAGCGAGGCCCTTTAGCGGAGATGGTTAGGGCTGGGAAGAGGCAATCTATGCGTAAGTGAGGGAGATGTTCTTTTATATAGTGGAGGCAACAAACATGCTAACCGAGGCTGGAGCATGCGGTGCACATGAGGAGGCGAGGTGTCAAGTGGTGGGGTGGATGAATCACATGGGCTAGGGGCAGGGGCTAGGAATGTGAGGGGGAGCGACCACATTAATGTAGATGAGACAAGATGGGGTAGGTCACGGTAGTTGTCTCTCCTAGTCGCTACAACACTCAAGTGTTGGTGGTCCCAGGCAGCAGGGGGAACCAGAGCAACACTGCAGCCGTTGCCAAGGAACTGCCCAACTGCCATAGACCCAGGAGCAAACGGCCCACTCCTGGAAGTGGAGCCCAATCCCTATGGCAGTAGTGCAGTTTGAACAGGGGATGCGCAATGGTCAAGGACGAGTGGAAGTGGAGGAGGCTACGACCATGGTGTAGATCATTATGGGAGATAATGAATTGGCCACCGTGGGGCTGGCAATAGCTTTTTGGAAGACAAATCCAACACAAGTAGTCATGAAAATCGATGCGAGGTAAGCCAATCCAGAATGTCAATGCACCGATGACCAAGACGAGGTTGCGGTAGTCAAAGCAGGGGAAGGGAAAGGGCTAGAGCACAACCGGGATGTCAAAACAAATTGGCCATCGAGGGAGAGTAGATGCTCCCGGACGAACCCCTAGATGGTAGGTGCTGACCGGGACGGTGAGCTCAAGTTGCTGGTCAAATGACTAGACGTGGACAACCAAGGAGGCCAGGAATGGGTGGTGAAGCCAATGTGAGTGGACTGGGGGATGTGGTGAGGGCCCGGGGAGCAAGGGGAGCACCGAGAGAACGCACATGCGGCGGGAGTGGAAGGGGGAGGGGGATGACGGGGTGTCACAACCCAAGTCTACAGAGCTACCTAAACATAACCATCCACTCCTCCAATATACATATGTCATCGATTCAATGAGTTACCACGCTACACCTACTAATGAAATAATTATTCTCATCCAACCAAGCCAAAATATATTCGAACCTACAATCCCATACTACTCATATGCATCACATGCATAGAAGCTATCTTATATATACAGCTTGCAGAAAAGAGAACACTCTCGAGCTACTCGTGACCCTATCACCTGGTCCCCACCCCAAGAGAGATCACTCATATGTCAGCAAGTTTGGCCATATATGTCTATCTAGTAGTACCACAGTAGTAGAACACGTAGTGAGCACCCAATTATTAAGAATAAACTATGTAGTATGATGCATTTATTAACAACAAAACAGATAAGCATGGAGAAAGAAAAGATGGTCCACATGTTGCTATCCTGTATTGACCATGCATGCATTTCGTATGTATCTCACGCACCTCCTGTTGTCTTTAGCTGGCTGACCGCATTGACAAACAATTCATGCATCTCTGTAGTCCACTCGACCTTTTTCTTCTTTGTGGTCCCCAGCTGCAGGCCGCCTTCGGAAGCCCCCTTGCCCTTGTTGGAATCGTTCAGTCCTTGCCCTCTCTTCCTTGGCGTGTCATCCAGATGGACGCCTTGGCTGTGGCGAGGGTTAGGGTTCTCCGTGGCTGCGCCGGCGGCTTTGCGCCTCCACCGCACGACTTGCTGCCAGATGAAGTATATCTGCATGTCACGTAGGGGCTTGTCCATCAAGTAGCAAGCGCCTTCCTGCAATCCCTTTCCCTTGTCTCCATGGTCTCGTCGCCCGAGAACACTGCAGAAAAGCAGCATGTACATCTATCAGATCTACAATTTCATCTATGAGTATCAGTATGTGTATATATATGCCTACAAACAACCTGGAACATGGATATGTTTGTGGCATGTGTTTATTTATAAAAAAAAATATGTGTGGCATGTGTGAGGACTTACTAAGGACGACAGGGTAACGTTTCCCGACGCGCTTGACAAGGCCGAAGCCGTCAATCCCTCGTCCCCGCGTCCGTGCGACGGTCATGATGAAGTCGATCCCATCCGGGTTCTTCTCCACCTCTTTCAGCGCATCTGCAGGCGAGGCGCTGGCCGTCACTGCACCGAGGCGGCTGTCGGTCAGAACACAAAGAGCAAACTGAGGCAAGAGATCCAATATTAATGGACCGGACGACGTACCTTCGTAGCCTAGCACCCAAAATTCTAAGATCGATTAATAGATCATAAATGAGCGTCACCACAGACACAATAGGACATTAATGTCAATTTTTCCCATAACAATAGAAAAAGGGAGCATGCTGGTTGCGAACATCTAGGCATTCTGGCTCTCCCAAATGTTCCTAAGGATGGCAAGGCAAACTGTGGGGTATAGGCGAGGGTGATCCGTGAGGTTGAGGGTGCTGATAAGGCACACCACCTCCAGCGTGGTGGCAATAGGCACATTCAGTGCCCAAATGACATGGGCGTGGATGCATGCCTGAAGCAGGTGCTTCAGGGTTTCTTCACCACAACAGAAGACATATGCTATGGTGCAAATGTTGTGGCGGTGGTGGAGATGGATAGTTGCCGATGATGGAAGAACCAAAGGAAGAATTTACATTTACGGCGACATAGCTATGCTAGGTCATGGGCGGCGATGGTGTCCACAACATGCATCACCATGCTTAATTAATACACCATATGTGCCATGAACGAGGCATCGGAGGGGTGCATGATGTGATGGTTCGACACCTTAGATGAGAGTGATATCTTCCCCAACTCATCACACAGGTTGCTAATCTCGGTGTGCATGAACGCAGAGAGACTAGTTAGTCGGTGGTCTTCAATGCACAAAAGGATAGTCGCAATGCATGCCTTGGGGCCAATGAAGTGCGTGTAGAGAACAGGGAAACGAGAGTCCAAAGTCTCTTCACCCCACCAGAAAGCCATGTGCTTCACGTTTCCACGGCTTGTTGGTCTCCATCCAGACGATACTGCACTTGGCACTAGGTACACTGATGTCATGGTCCTAGAAAATTGATTGCTATCTCTTCATAGAGGCGGCATGTGTGCCTTCAACAAGCTATAGAGACCCATGGTGTATGTAGGTAGGGTAATGAGGATGGCTTCGACAAAATTACCCTTGCCAGCTGAGGAAAGCGGTGTGCCACACAACCTAGTGAGCCATTTGTGTACAAGTGAAATGGGAGGGATGAGGTCGATGATATGAGCTCGTGGATGGAGAGCGGAGGCCCAAGTACTGTTGGCGGGAAGCTGGATACCAGACAACCAAACACCGAGTCCAGTTTTTCGGCAATCTCTGATGCGACATTGAGAGGAATGAACGTGCACTTGGAAAAGTTGAGGGTGAGGCCAGTGATTGCCGCGAAGATGTCATCCAAATATAGCAGCACTGGGAACGACAATAAGGGGACGAGGGGGTGTTTGGTGGACATTGTTGGCACCAATGGTGAGGATGAGGAACTGGAGAACATACACAACTAGGATGAAGAGGTAGGCGACAAGGGATCCCTTGACGGAGCCCATTTCGGTAGTGATGCAATTGCTGGGGCTACCATTGATGATGACTACAGATCGACTCGACGTGTTATGGTCCTAAATCCACTTTCGCCCGGGGGAAGGGAAACCACTATTGCCACCTAAGACATGGAATCTAATGCTGTTTGAAGTGAAGCTTGAGCACCACCACCGGCACACTGTACTTATGGAAGCATTGCATGAGCTTCACGGTGACGATGGAATTTTCAAAGATCCATCGCCCACGGAGAAAGCATGGCTGCTCAAAATGCACAAGGAAAGGAATGTCCGGCTTCTGGTGAGACATCATGACTCACGACAACATCTTTGGGCGGGGGAGGGCAGTTTTGCAATGAGATGCGACAAATATTTGTCAGAGAAGTGGGAGTGTCCACCTTGAGCAGGAGGGCAATGAAGGATATGTTGATGCCGAATAATCAGCCTCCTGTTTGTAGAACCGTTTTGTGAGAGCGGTACGATGGGGAGATGTGACCATAGGCATGCTTGAGGAAAATCGGACAATACCCATTAGGGCTTGGAGTAGTGTCAGGCTTCATTCCAAAGACAACTGCCTTGAGCTTAGAGGCAGAGAGCGGATACACAAGCAACACCGCCTGGAAGGCATCGAAGAGTGTGTGCGTCATGAGGAGTTGGTGGTTAATGTTGTCGTGAACCGATATCTTCGTGCCCGGGAGCGGTTGGTAGAAGTCATGAAGGGTGCATTTCATTTCGCGATGGGCGCGGTGCTTAACCCCATTTAGATTGAGGCACACGATCTGCTTGTTGAAGAATTGGGTTGATGCACGGGCATGGAAGAAGTAGAAGTTCCCATCTCCGAGTTTGCAAAAGCATATTTTGCTCCTATACCACCAAAATTCCATACAATAGTGTTCATGGGGGGCAAGGGAGTGTTTCACGAGGGAGAGTGCAAGAGGAATTTAGGGTTAGGGAGACCATCTTTCTCCTTAAGGTGATCGTGGAAAAGGGTCGTGATGTGGCAGTTCTTGGCAATGACATTGCGGTATTTGAGCTGCTTTGAAAAATCTTAAGCCCACTCCAGAAACGCTTTAGATGCAACCCGAGCCATTGGTCGGCTATAGGTCAGGGGCGCTACCGCAGTGGCAACCACATGGAAAACAAGGTACCCAACCCATTGCCCACTGAACCAGAAGATGGTAGCACATGGAACCGTCGTAGTAGTGATGATGACAATAGGGATGTGCCCGAAGGCGTGAGAGGGGATGCAGGTGACGGCAGAGTCCGGCATGATCGAGCACCCATCGTTGTTCACAAGGAACATATCCATCTTGACGTGTGCGGGGGGTCAAGATTTCATCAAGCTAGACCCGGTCGAGGAGAGGTAGCTCGAATAAAGTAGCAGCGTTGATGTAGTCATTGAAGAGGAGGGTGTCGGTGGGCATTGAAGTTGTCATCTTTCCGCACTTTAGGGTCACAGACAAAGTTAAAATTGCCCATCGAGGCCCATGGCTGCCGATGCGTTGCCCATAGTAGCAATATTCTCTAAAACACTCCTCTCTCTTGCCCATTGCATGGGCTGTATGCGTTGGTGATGGATAAACAAACCCGAGACGTGGGGCAGGAAAAAGGCGTCGAGATGAACTCGAGCCTTTAGTAGATAAAACTAGGCCGAAGGCCGGATCGTTCCAGGTGGCGTCGACGTTAGCATGGCCTGGCCCACAACAAAACCAGGCACCATGTGATCTCCCAGCATAGCTTGCTTGGCATGGCATGGTGCGGCAGTGGAGAGGAATAAGCAGCATCCAGGTCGGGGGAAGTTGGGAGCGGGGTTGTACGGAGACTCGGGGATGGGAAAGACATGCATGTTTAGGAAAACACGAAGGCTGGAACCTTGCAGGACGCCCTCTTGTGCCCAGAGCAACTATGAAAAATGTAGAAAATAGGATCTCAACAATCTTTGACACAGTGGCTTAGATAGAGGGAGTGGCCCTAGAGGCTAGAGAGGCCTGCTTGGTGATAGGCTTTGGGAGAGGAGCGAGGCCCTTGAGCGGAGATGGTCAGGGATGGGAAAAGGCAATCTATGCGTAAGTGAGGGAGAGGTTATTTTATATAGTGGAGGCAACAAACATGCTGATCGAGGCTGGCCCAGGAGCATACGGTGCACATGAGGAGGCGAGGTGGCAAGTGGTGGGGTGGATGAATCACATGGGCTAGGGGCAAGGGCTAGGAATGTGAGGGGAGCGACCACATTAATGTAGATGAGACAGGATGGGGTAGGTCACCGTAGTTGTCTCTCCTAGTCGCTACAACACTCAAGTGTTGGTGGTCCCAAGCATTAGGGGGAACCAGAGAAACATTGCAGCCGTTGCCAGGGAACTGCCCAACTGCCATAGACCCAGGCGCAAACGGCCCACTCCTGGAAGTGGAGCCCAATCCCTATGGCAGTAGTGCAGTTTGAACAGGGGATGCGCAATGGTCAAGGACGAGTGGAAGTGGAGGAGGCTACGACCATGGTGTAGATCGTCGTGGGAGAGAATGAATTTGCCACCGTGGGGGTGGCAATAGCTTTTTGGAAGACAAATCCAACACAATTAGTCGTGAAAATCGATGCGCGGTAAGCCAATCCAGAATGTCAATGCACCGATGACCAAGATGAGGTTGCAGTAGTCAAAGCAGGGGAAGGGAAAGGGCTAGAGCACAACCGGGACGTCAAAAAAATTGGCCAACGAGGGAGAGCAGATGCTCCCGGACGAACCCCTATAAGGTAGGTGCTGACCGGGCCGGTGAGCACAAGTTGTTGGTCAAACGACTAGACGTGGACAACCAAGGAGGCCAGGAATGGGTGATGAAGCCAATGTGAGTGGACTGGGGGATGTGGTGAGGGCCGGGGAGCAAGAGGAGCGCTAAGAGAGCGCACATGCGGCGGGAGTGGAAGGGGGAGGGGGGATGATGGGGTGTCACAACCTAAGTCTACAGAGCTACCTAATATACATATGTCATCGATTCAATGAGTTACCACGCTACACCTACTAATGAAATAATTATCCTCATCCAACCAAGCCAAAATATATTCCAACCTGCAATCCCATACTACTCATATGCATCACATGCATAGAAGCTATCTTATATATACAGGTTGCAGAAAAGAGAACACTGTCGAGCTACTCGTGATCCTATCACCTAGTCCCCACCCCAAGAGAGATCACTCATACGTCAGCAAGTTTGGCCACATATCTCTATCTAGTAGTACCAAACTAGTAAAACATGTAGTGAGCACCCAATTATTAAGAATAAACTATGTAGTATGATGGATTTATTAACAACAAAACAGATAAGCATGGAGAAAGAAAAGATGGTCCACATGTTGCTATCCTGTATTTGACCATGCATGTATTTCGTATGTATCTCACGCACCTCCTGTTGTCTTTAGCTGGGTCACCGCATTGACGAACAATTCATGCATCTCTGTAGTCCACTCGACCTTTTTCTTCTTTGTGGTCCCCAGCTGCAGGCCGCCCTCGGAAGCCCCCTTGCCCTTGTTGGAATCGTTCAGTCCTTGCCTTCTCTTCCTTGGCGTGTCATCCAGATGGACGCCTTGGCTGTGGCGAGGGTTAGGGTTCTCCATGGCTGCGCCGGCGGCTTTGCACCTCCACTGCACGACTTGCTGCCAGATGAAGTATATCTGCACGTCACGTAGGGGCTTGTCCATCAAGTAGCAAGCGCCTTCCTGCAATCCCCTTTTCCTTGTCTCCATGGTCTCGTCGCCCGAGAACACTGCAGAAAAGCAGCATGTACATCTATCAGATCTACAATTTCATCTATGAGTATCAGTATGTGTATATATATGCCTACAAACAACCTGGAACATGGATATGTTTGTGGCATGTGTTTATTTATAAAAAAAAAATATGTGTGGCATGTGTGAGGACTTACTAAGGACGACAGGGTAACGTTTCCCGACGCGCTTGACAAGGCCGAAGCCGTCCATCCCTCATCCCCGCGTCCGTGCGACGGTCATGATGAAGTCGATCCCATCCGGGTTCTTCTCCACCTCTTTCAGCGCATCTGCAGGCGAGGCGCTGGCCGTCACTGCACCGAGGCGGCTGTCGGTCAGAACACAAAGAGCAAACTGAGGCAAGAGATCCAATATTAATGGACCGGACGACGTACCTTCGTAGCCGCCGCGCCGAAGCATCTGCGTCAAGGTCTGGAGGCAGACGGGATCATCGTCCACAGCAAGGACCTTCAGCCCCTCTGTCCCCATCAATTCCGTGGTGGCCATGTCCTCGTCGCCGTTCGCCATCGTCGCTGCGCGCTCGGGTCACACGCGCTTCAAACTCTTGCCCGTCAGGGCCGAGCGTTGAGAGTGAGGAGCGTTGTGAGAGTGAGGAGCGTGCTCTCGCCTAGAAAAAGTAGAGCATTCAGAGCGTGCTGAAACTGAAAGTCGAGGCCCAAATAAACAGACACGTGTATGCTCTACAGCAGCACCAGTATGAAGAGACAAAACTTTACAGCAGCACCAGCATGAAGAGACAAAACCATACAGCAGCACCATGAATGCTAGCTAGCATGCACATCCGTTACAGTCAAACACGTAAAGCATGCACCCAACCATCTGTATTTGTATCATTATTATTACATAATTAAAACGAAAGCTGAAAAGTGTACGTGGTGCATCCAGAAACACTAAAATATCTACACTATTAATTTTTTTGTATTAATCAGCCAAGATTTTTTTTTCGGGTGATCAGCCAAGATTTTTAAGAGATACAAAACCTACATTAACCATGGTCAGGACAAGTGCCTGCAAGAAATGGATTGGCATACCCCGCTTACCCCCTCAAAAATATACTGAAAGGTGAGTTTGTATTCTCCCGTCCTTTCTTTGAAAATGTGCTGCATCTCCAATCAAACCGGTGCCGTATGAGAGGACAAGACACGGGGAATCCTTCAAGTACAGGACCCATGATTCATGATCAAGATCACACGAAGCATGTCCGGTCCGGCGGATGATAGACACCCCTAGAAGCACGAACTAGTGATGTGGGCACAAAACAATGAGACAAAAACTATATCTTCAAGATGGAAGCACTTTAAGTGTAAAGCACCCAACCGTCTCCATTAGTATTATTATTACATACACCTGCAAAAAAAGTATTATTATTACATAATTAAAACATAAGCAAAAGAAGCCACGTGCTTCATCCACATACACTAAAATATCTACACTATTAATATCTATCTATCTATCTATATCTATCTATATCTATCTATCTATCTATCTATATCTATATCTATCTATCTATCTATACCTCTATCTATACCTATACTAATTACAGACTCCCTAAAAATTCCCACGTTAATCAGTAATTAGGAACCGTTAATCTCGGTGGGGCCGAGTTATTACGGTTTAGATCAGCTGATATAATCTCTTCAATAAAAAAAGATATGAGTTTTTTTAGTTCGTAGGACCGTGTTATTAGGTCTAAGAGTAATTCAATTCTAACAAAAGATTAAGAACAAAATTTATCTATCAGATCAGCTGGGAGACGTCTGTGGCGATTAGGATCAGCTAGGAGACGTCCGTGGCCATTAGATTCACTAACAAAGTCTACGTGACCTACCAGCATACAAAACTACTCTTGCCAAAAAAAAGAATCTCCGTAGCCATACCTACATCTCCACGCCTCATCATCTCCATAGTTCCTTGCCCTCAGGCCACGATAATCGAGGCAGAGAAGTCGCAGAAGCTAGCAGTCAACCATATCCTCCTCCTTAACACCGCCATCCCCTCTCATGACGCCGCCGCGAGATGACGAAAGCAGGACGGTTATCTGCCTTCCGATTTAGCATCTCTACTGCAGCATATTTCTTCTTTCCTCTCGTCCGCACCGTCCGCTGTCGGCTCCGGGTATGGAATGACGAATACCCTCACGATTGCATGCTTGGTGTCCGAACTGTCCACACTACTGGCTCCGGATAGATGAGCTGGGTCGTTCCAGAGGTATCCGCACTGTCCGCGCTCATGATTGCATGCTTGGTGTTTCTCCTCTTCATGCCTCATTGGGGCCGTCTCCTCGATCTTGCAATGACTGTGTATTATGTGAGCATGATCAATTTTCTTGGTCTTAATTCCTCTATTAATTTTGAAATTTGTAGACAACTGGTTTCCAACTATTTCCTGGATGAGTGACAATCGAATAGCAGTCTGCAGGTGTGTACAGTACCTACCACATGTTCGGTAAAATGCCAAAACCACATTGGTCACACGAACGGGTAAGTGAATACTCTGTTGTCACTAATTGATGTACTTTCTAAAACTTTTCTGATTTTCTTTAGAAAATTGATGAACTGCTTTTCAAACTCGTTGAACTTTTGTCAAAATCGATGATCATTTTTGCCAAATTCGTGAACTTCTTTTCAAATTCCGTGAAGATTATTGAGTTAACATTTTTTCTATTTTTGTATTTTTCGAAAATCAATGTTTGAGCGCTCAACTAGTCAACTATTGACCGATGAACCAAACGAACAATCAATTTTGCGGCAGAGCCCTACTCGCATTATTTTGTCGGCCCATGAAAGGGCATGCTTGAGCTTTGGTATCGCTAAATAGCGCTGAAAACGCACAATAGTAGCTCCCCTGTTTAACCGCCTGGGCTATATATCGCCCTTATCAATTCATATAGTGCTGGCCAATAGCAAGGCACCGTTCGCTGCGTGCTGCAAGTTAATCGAGGTCTGGTTTTCTATGTTTTTATTTTGTCTTTTAGCTTGTTAGTTTTTTTTCATCAGTTTTCTTTGAATTTTTTATTTTTCTTTGTTTTCTTTTGTTTCTTTCTAGTTTTTTTCCTTTACTTCGTTTTTTTCTTTTTTTATTTCTTTATTGATTTTTATTGTTTCCCTTTTTTCCAAACATGCATTCTTTTCACTCAATATACAATGTACAGTTTTAGATCATGCGTGAAACATTTTTATGATACACTTTGGGCATTTTCCAAATATATGATGTACATTTTTGTTAATAATGAACACTTTTTTGAATACACAGTAACATTTTTTAACAATACTCATTGTAATTAGTTTAATGTTGTAATTAGTTTAATGTAAGCAAATGTTTGCTAACCTATGGGGACATTTGTTTTACATTGTATAAATACTTTTTAAAATGTCACAAACATTTATTACTGAATCATTGGAATTTTTCTTGAAAATGCCTAGTACATTCTTTATTGGTATGAAACGTTTTTTCCTGTACGCAAACATTTTATTTCAATTGTACATTATTAAATGTGAGCAAGACATTTTGAAAACCCATGAAAAATAATTTTAAATGGGATGTACATTTTTCTGAATGTCCGAAACATGATGACTTATGTGATTTTTTAAAATATATATTGAACAAACTTGTAATAAACAATGAACAATTTTTATAATAGATACTAAACATTTTTGTCATATATGCTGATCAATATTTTAATACATGTTGAGCATTTTTTGTCTATACATTGTACAATATTTTGATACAGAATGCACATTTTTGTGATATATGCTGAACAACTTTATGGTACACGATGAACATTGTTGTGATATATGCTTAACAATATTTAAATACACATTAAATAAATTTTTATATATACTGATCAATTTTAAAGTACACAATGAACATTTGTTCAAAGCGTGTTCAATATTTCCTTAATATAGGGCGAACATTTCCTTAAATGTACAATCAACATTTTTGTATATAAACACACAATGAATTTTGGATAATATAACGGAAAAAGTACTAAAAACCGAAAACATGGGGCATCGGGTGCCAAGTTTCAGTGAAGCCGTATTGATGCCGCTCAAAAAGAAAAAAAAACAGATAGCGGGCGTTTGAATAGTAAGTGGACTGGCCCATTATCCATTAGCTTTGATGTTTTTTCTCCAGTCCTTTTCCAGTCTTTTTTTATTCAGCTAGTTTAATATTAAATACTTTATAATTTCTATTTAAAAAATCAGGGATTTCAAAAAAAAATTTTGAATGACAGAAATGTTCTTGAACTAAAATCATATTAAGAAATATAAAAAATTTCCATCAATTTTAAAATAATTTCCATTAATTAGGAAAATCACGATTTTAAAGTCAATCATGATTTGGTAAAATATTTGTGCTTTAAAAAATGTTCATGGACAAGAAAAATTTAAGTGATTTTAATTTGTTTTCTGAATTAAAAAAATTATATGAATTTTTAAAGTGAGTCGTGAATGTTCATAAATTTGAAAGTAATTTAACAAAATATTCACAAAAAAGAAACTTGTTCGCAATTTCTAAAAATGTTCACGGATTTAAGAAATATTCAAGAATTTAAAACTCTTCGAATATTAAATGCATCAATGACATATAAAAATCAAATTCCAAACATTCCAGAATTCAAAAAATATGTGCGGAATTTAGAAACATGTATTTTAATATTTTCATGAATTTTAAAAATATAATGAAGTAAAAAATGTCATAGAATTAAAAAAAAGGAATTAAAAAATATCGATGATTTAGAAAATATTTGAAGATGTCCATGAATTTAAAAAGTGAAAATGGAAAACAAGAAATAAAGAAAAGATAATAAAATACCAGAAAGAAAAAGAAAGAAATTACAAAAAATGAAATGAATAACCAGTCAACAAATAACCAATGAAAACACATAGCTAAACAAAGCAAAACTATGCCGGCCCAATACCATGTGTGCGCTTAGATGAAGCCGCTGTTTGGTCTCTAACTAGCGACGTAGGTGTAAAATAGGAATCGTCTTATCCTTCAGTGCATGAAATATGAAAGGCTAGATCATTTGTAATGGATAGATATGACAAGTTAAATATCGTTCATTTTTGGCATGTTACACACTTTACGCACCCTCCAGCACTTGTATCAAAATAGAGTGTGATGGCCAAGGGGTTTATAGGTCTTCTACCATGGCCGCCTTGATTGCAGCCTGCTACAAGCCACTTGGCATGAGTGACTTATGTTTGCACTTGGCTTTCTCATTGTATTCCTTCGCCAAACGGGACATCCAATGTTAATAAGATCCTCCCATGCATAGTTCGAACCCAACCCTAGAGAGACCGAAGCTCAAAATCCAGGGAATCAAGAACCTTAGTGGTATGTGAGTTCCACCTTAAGGTTAATGAGACTATTCTCGATGAGACATGGAAACAACTCATCTAGCACACACCTATTATCTTCCGTCCTACGATTCTCAACCTATAAAAGATGGACCAGACCAGGCTACATCATCATATCTTGTACAAATATGTAACTTATACAAGTAGAGGTATATACAATTTGTCAACAACTGCCCATTGTACGGGGGTGCTAGTGGTAGCAAAGCTGCAGAGGGGAGGGTAGTAGGCTAGACAAAGTGTAGTCATCGTTGCACCCAAAATTGTATGCTAATTGAGCACTTAACCAATCCACTTATGTGAATCATTACAAACTGAGAAACCCTTTTCTGTGTTTTGCGGGTCATCGCAAAATGAGAACTCCGTCCATGAATTTTCCTTGTACCCAAAATTGTGTAACTAGCTAGCTACTTCTTTCTTTCAATTTTGCTCGGGTCATCCCTTGCGGGGCAAGGCGTGACTTCTTAGAGACGTTTAAAGTTCCAGTTGATGTCACCATCACATTCCAGTGCACCCTCCTGAAGATGCCGACGGCCCAAAAATTTAATTGTCTTGTCACCAACGACGCAAACAGCACCTACTTCGGTTGCGCTGGTTGGAAAGCCCTTGCAGATGCTTACAAGATGGAAGCTGGGGAGAGAGCCACGTTCTACCTCGACTACGATCGTGACGAGATTATGGTCTACTACAAGCCTGCTGGCAGCGATGATGGTTCACTTGCTCCGGACTATGACCCTAACTCCGCCCGCCGAAAAGTCGTAGTTATCTAGTTGGCATGCATGAAAGGTATCATGTTATTATCACCTCTATTTATTTGAACTTGTACATTCCTATGTATGTTACTTTGCCTACTTAAATGCTGTCATTGGGTCTATTTATAGTTGATTTATTGACTGTTCTTTAACTGGATTATGCTGTCATTTTGGCTGAAATCACTGTTGTACAGCTTTTATTTCAAATTTGAAAATCAAATTACTGGCGTCGACAAAACATGGATGTCACAACTGATGACTAGTACTGCTAGCATGGACAACGCGGCACGCCATTACTCTCCAAAATACTGATGGCCTAGGTGCCAACGCCATCTCTAATTTTTAACACTGATGCCATATTGATGGCATCGGGTGTCCACGCCACCAAGGCTGTTTTTGGCATGCCGTAGCTAGGATTTTCTCCACTAGTGAAGTGACGCCGGCCGCTGGGTGTCGCCGGCATGATGGGACCGCACATGTCGCCATGCAGTAGTTCGAGCTGCTTGTCAGCTCTGTACTTGGCCTTCTGGGGAACGGGGCATGCCGCTGCTTGCCAGCGAGGCACGCCTCGCAGAGCTCGCCGGTGTGCTCGACGAGAGGGAGGCCGTGGACCAGTCCGCCGCACGCCATCCGTTGGATCTCCTTGAAGTGCAGGTGACTAAGGCGGCCATGCCACTTCCAAGCCTCGCCGACATGATGCAGCGACAGATACGCGGGAGGTACAGGGGTCAAATCCAATTTGTACAGGCGATTTGACGCGCGGTGTACCTTTACCAGGAGCTTGTGCCGTGGATCGAAGGTCGTCATGTTCCCGCCGCGGAGACGGATGTCGCAGCCGAACTCGTCCATCTGACCCACGCTCACCACGCTGCTCTTGAGACGTGGGATGAAGTAGACATCGGTGAGGGCGCGCTGCATGCCGCCGTCCACCTTGAAGACGATCGTCCTGCAACCTCAGATCTGCACCACCGAGCCGTCGCCGAACCGCATAGTGCCGATGATGTTCTCATCCAGCTCGGCGAAGACGCTGCGGTCCCCGGTCATATGGTTCGAGGCACCAGTGTCCAAGAACCAGGTGGTTCTCCGCCTGCTGCTTGTTGAGGAAGACAGGGAGTGAGGTGCTCGCCTCCCCGTGGCCAGAGTCCCTGCCATGGTGGCATTGACGAGGACCGGTGCAGGAGTGTCGAGGCCTGCTGTCATGACCGCAAGGGCCTCCACCGCGGTGATCCCCGCCATCTCCATCAAGTGAAACGCCGGGTCCGCGTCCTCGTCGGCCTGCCCAAGGTGATCTTCCTTGCGCTACTTCTTCTGCATTCACTGGCCCAGTGCCCTTGGATGTCGCAGTAGCGGCATGTGTCTTTATCTCCGCCGCTCTTGTCGACGTAGCCGGCGCCACGTCCGCCCTGCGGGCCACCGCGACCGCCAGCACAACACCCACCGCGGCCACGCCCACGGCCCCGCCCACCGCCAGAGGATGATCCGCCACCCCCCTGAAGTGATCCCTTTCGTACGTCCTAGTCCTCCTCAGTGAGAAGCAGACGGTCGCCGGAAGACTCGGTGGCGTTGTCGGTGATCCGATCTTGCACGACACGGAGGCGACCCATGACCTCGTCCAAAGACAGGGTGCTCACATCGAGAAGAGTTTCGATGGCGATGGCAACCTGCGCGTACTATGGAGGAACACCACGCAGGAACTTGGCGACAACGCTGGACTCCTGAACATTGTCGCCGAGGGAGCGCAGGTTCGCCACGAGGGTGAAGATGCGCATCGAGAAGTCGTCGATCTTCTCCCTTGAACAGAACGAGATGCCCTCGAACTCGCGTCGAAGCCACCGTGCGTTCGCCCCGATCACGCGGGAGGCACCCATGCGCTGAGACGCGATCGCCTCCCAGGCCTACTTGGCAGTGGCCTTGGCGCCGATCGGACTCACCATGTCCGGCGGGAGAGTTCGTAAGATCACGGCCATGGCCTTGCGTTCGTCACGGAAAGGTGTGTCACCGGTTTCAACAACATCCCACCAGCCCTCGGCCTGCAGCAGGCTACGTTACATGGTACGGGATACGGGTACGGCGATACGAGAAAACGGCATTTTCTGAAAATAGGCTTACGGGGATACGGCGAGTATATGTATCTATGAATGCATAAAAAAATCAGCACCAAAACACAATTTTTTTAGAGGATGAGAAAATTGATGCTTATGAAGTAACCTGATCTTTTTTCATTGAGGGTTATCTGAAGAAGTTGCTGCCTTATCATGTCCCGACTCCACTCCTTGTATACAGTCCTTGTATTCAGATTCAGGATGGGGAAGACTTGCCGACTTGGAGTTGGAGAACCGAGAACGAAGGCCGGTGGCGAGCTACGAGATGCCGCCGGCGGCGGCGGCAGCGGCGGAAGGGAGTACGGAGATGCGCGCGGCTCCAGCCCTTGGCAACTGCAGGTGACGGCACGATGGACTCAAGCGATTAGGTTTATTTACCCATCGCGAGTAGGCTTTTGTTGGACTGGAGATCGAGTGCTAACAGGCTAAAAAGTATCCCGAGTGTATCCCCCCGTGTCCCAGCCGTATCCCTATTTTTCTCTTTATTTTAATTTGCAAAAAACATGGTACGTTGAGATACGGGTATCTCACGCGTATCCACGCGTATCCCCGTCCTAGTGCAGTATCCTGCACCGATACGGCAGTTAGGTGACGTATCCATGCAACGTAGCCTGCAGGTTTACCTTCATGAGCAGAGCCCATTCTGCGTAGTTGGTGCGCGTCAGCATGGGGTAAAATCCGGCGGAGCTCGTCTCCCGGATCACCTGCTGGTACACCACCACCTCGTCGGCGCGGAGATTCCTACTCCTACCCCGGGACGGCGACGCCGCTCTCGTGCGTGGAGGGGTCTGCGAGCCCTGCCGGGCGTTCGAACCGTTGCCACCAGACAACATGGTCCCACACACGACTTGAAGCTCTGATGCCAAGTGTTGTCGGAGATGCCCGCCGGAGCACCTCCTACCTCTCTCACTCTCGCCCCTTCACTCTTTGAACACAGATGAAGAAGAACAGAGACAAGTGGTTTTGTGCAGTGCAAGTTCTGCTGCTTTTCTTTTTCCTTGATCCTTTATTCAGTGATCGAGATTAATGCCGAGATGCTCGCAACAACCCCATCGTGCATGCGCCATCCCACGGGCGAAGTCGTGCGGCTGGCTTCCTAACTGTTCATACGGGACACACAACGATCGTGCCCTTCGTGCGCTAACAGAAAACTGAAAAAAAAAATCTGAAACTACTGAACTTTCTGAAGAAAAACTAACACCTATCGACTTGGCTGCCATAGCAGTGTTATTTTTGCGCAACTGAAGTAACCAACAATAATTCGCAAAATGCACAACCTTCGACCACCTGTTAGGCATATTTTAACCTATTTGACTTCCAAATTTACACTATGAGGGCAGTACCTAGACAATATTCTAGGTGTAGTTTCCTGTATGACTTTTAGAATTCTCCCTGTTATACCATTTTGTTTGACATGTTTCTTGTCAGTACATCACTCCTCAGCTTCCGGTAAACTAAGAAAAGAGCAATAATAATGTTAGACTTATTTTGTAAAATCAAGAAATACATTGTACATATTCATTTTTTACATGTTCCCGTTAAGATTGCAGAAATTATTGTCACAATCTTGCAATTTTACCAATGGTGACAGCGATCTTGTCTAGCAGTGCTATGCTGCTGCTATACTGCTCATTTGTGGGAGCAATATTGGTCAACTTTGACCCTCGGGGTGTACCCATAAAATAGGACGAACGGTTGCATTTTATTACTCTCACGGGTGTTGCAGCTGCCTGTTTTCATCTGAATATTTGTTCATGCGAAAATAAATATTTTGAATAATCGCCTAAACCTATGTTGCTTCGTTGGTGCCCATGATAAGGAATTGAATGAGGGTCTGGCCATGGTTGTTGTTCTTATTTTATATTTTGTGCAAGATAAGAGAGTGTTATAAAACTATATTTATCTACTAGGTAAATCAAACTAAACATACATTTACTTTTTATTTATCTGCGCCATAAGGAAATGTTGTGGAATGAACCAAGATTGTTATAGATCCACTACGGTTGCAAAATAGATACTGGATGATATTTATTTTTGAAATATTTTGTTTTGAGAGAAATTTGTAATAACACTAAAGTACTTCACAAAAATCACAACAGTAGCCAACAACAGTATACTATGATCACACAATTTTTAAAACTGATAATAATTCATGCGGTGAGCATCCAGTAAGCTTGCATCTTTGTCCATCACTAGGTTACCATCTTCATGTTTGGACTTAACACCAATCTCATTCATGCAAAAACTCTTGGTGCAATCAATTTCTCCCTTAACTGCATATAAATAAATTATCAAAATATTCAGAAATCTAGAACACGCATACATATTTAACAGTGTCATCTGACATAAATGATAACAATCAGTAATTATGAATTTCTTGTACTTCTGATTTTTACAAGAAACATAATGGATAGTTCAGAAGTTGCCTAAATCTGACAGGAAATTAAATTTCATTCGAGCCCTGCATTCTGAAAAAGTTCAGGAGCAGATAATGAAAGCTCTTAATGATTAGTAAAATTGTTGTTCAGCGGTGCTCAATCCCCTTTTCCCGTTATTTGGAGCCAATTAAGTAACACACAATGTGTTTCATGCTTGGAGAACAGTAAATATAATTTCTAATTGCTTCATCCTTTACATAATAAAGTTACTTCACAAATTAGTGTAAAAAGAATTGTAACTCCATCATACTGAAATCTGCTACACACGGACGTTGTAAAGCATCTTCACTGAAAATTTAAACATGTATTTGTAGTGCGTAGAATGACATCAATTGCAAGATCATGTGTAGGTCCCAGCGTACCTTCTATAGAAAATTTTATATTAAAACAAAGAAATCAAAAACTTACATTTTTGTGATTTGAAGACCCATTAATCCATTTGACTACCTGCATAGTTGTTCAGATAAAACAAAATAATGTTAAAATGTTACATAGACGCACACACATGGTACATGTGTTAGTAAAAAAATTGCAGCAATGCTCTTGCCAAGGAAAGACACACATGAACGGAGGTGAAGGGAGCCGAGAGAAACATCACAGCGACGGGGCACGGTGGCAGCAAGGATGATGAGATCAGATTAGGATAGCAGAGGGAGCTAACAGTGATCGTGAAGGTGGCTGATAGACATTGGCCCTTGTGAAGCAATTAGTCCAACACTTTCGGGTGAAAATGCATCCCGAATTAGAAGAACATGGATGTGAATGGTCTTTATGTTACCCCCGTTGAAACTAAGCGGTAAGATGGGGCTAATGCTGCTCCCCCTAGTAGTAAAATGTACCGTAAAAAGGCTCTATACAAAAGATTTTTGTGATGGAACGGGGTGCAAGGGTACAGGAAAAATGGTGAAATTTTGAAAGGGACAATGAAACGAAAACACCCATGCATGCAAATATAGAGAACAGTACGTACATGTGCTTCGCAAAGTTTTCTTATTCCTCCATAGTTAGCCCTCCTCCACCTGATGTGCCGGCTGTTTCAGAACTAGTGTTGCCCCAGTTGAGAAAAACATTGTCAAGGTTTTTAGGCTGCACTGCGCTGGTCTGGCCAGCAGAAGCATCTCCACGCATTCCATGTTGTACTGCTGGTGCTAGGTTGGACGACAATGATGCACTTACCATGCTTCCACTTGTTATAACTCCACCACGACCCTCATTACCATTACCATAATTATTATCACTAGAATTACCGTGAGGATAACCATAAGATTTATTATTGCCATTACCATAATGATGATCATAATCATTAGCACTGAGAGTAGCATAATGATGATCATAAGCAGCACCTGCACCAAGATTAGTTGTGTGGTTCCCATTTCCAAGAATGCCATAGTCAACTTGTGATGCACCACCGCTTAGCCAACTGGTTTGGTTAATATCTCTTGCTCCCTGGGACCTCATATGGAATCTGTAACTTCCCTCACTTTCTTGAGATTCCGAATAGTTCTTGGAAGTATTATTAGAATGTGGTGGCCTAGAGCTTGGCATGGTTGATAGCCCACCCTTACGGCAGTCGCTTCTGTATTTCTGAAATTTCAAATATTGTAAAAACATCAATAAATGGGTGCTTGATTACTAGGGTACCATTCCTGATAATTTATGTCATGATCATATAAATTTGATCTGTTAGTTGGTTTCAGATTAAAGAAACATCAGCTAGGTAGTCTAAATCTTACCTGTAGATGGCTACTGACTTGAGCTGTAGTTACATATATACCGTCAATCTCCAAAAATTCTCTTATATTGTTTGGCGTGTTGTCTGTATTAGAAAAGAAAAAAGAAAAGTGGCTAGAGCTTAGAAAGATAGAAAAATCACAAAAAAATGCGCTTTGTTTATTTCAGGTCTATCATACTAAGTTCGCCCTGAAAATTCCCTTGACTATACATGCCAATTGTAAGAAGAAGGCATCTAAATGATCAGAGCTGGGCAACTAATTCAAAGAAGGCATCAAAGTGAAGGGGTCATAGTTTTAAATAGCACGGTATCTCAGCGCTATAACGACACTATATCATTTGGTGGGGCATCACGCTAAGCCATTTAGCGCGCTATACCTCAATTTTTTTATAATAAATTAAAATATTAAAATTTGCAATTGCACAGGGATAACTGAAATCTTTCAGCAACGTACAAGCGTTCATAGAATCACAATATCATTTCGTTTATAATGTGATATAGAGAGGTACATATGCATGTTATGTGTTATCATATTTATCTAGATTTGTCCAAATACAGGCTTAAAATGACAAAGATATAGAAGCAATGAATTTGTTATGCATTAATGGACTTGCAAATGATAAGTTATACATGGGGAAAAAATAAAAACCTTTCTGTTAAAAAATGAATAAATCCTGTCAAATATGAGATAATTTAGCTTGCCTATACACGGGGGGTAATTAAAGGGTCAAAATGTTCTACATGAACTAGACTTATTTTGTATTTGAGTAAACTGAATTGCCTAGGTGTGTTTGTGATACAAATGTATAGCTAATTAGCTACAATGTTTTTGGACATTCTCTCTCTATCTACCCCTTTCCCTCCATCTCTCCCCCCCCCTCTCTCCTCCCTTACAATAGCTATGTGCAAAATCCATTTGCAAGCGTAAACCCCAAACGAAGTTATCCGCTCTAAATCTATATCAAACATACACAATTACAACATTTCTGCTAACTCCATTGTGCGTCCACTACCCCCACGTGAACCAACATGTAATTTGTAGTGCTACAATCAATGATTTTCCACATTTGGGGATGGCACCTCTCAAATGCAATTTGCCTGGATGGCTGACGTCAGCCTGTCAAATCATTTTAGACAGAGCCACATATGTGTTTAGGTGTGGTCTAGAAGGACGAACACATATGGTAACAAGACTGAAGAAATTGGTGTCTTACAACCCTACTTATATTTAAAAAATGGTTGATCTTAAAGATGTATCTATTTTTGGGTGAGAGGGCTTTCAACCATTCTAGTCTTGGTACTAAATATGGTATAAATTATGTGTTCGCCACTCATTGCTCAGCATCTAGAAGTCAGAGGATAGATATTGCAATCTCGACTCCCTTTTCAATGAAGGAAGTAGGAAAAGTAGGGCAGTTTCCTAAGCTCACCCATGGGGATTCATTGCCATTGTCGACCTAGGCGAGGAAGAGGACGTAGAAACTTTTTATGAGCAACTGAACTGGCATAGGCAACACAAGAGGCTTTTTGAGGCCTACATACCATCACACGATCTCCATAACCCATGGTTCAACGGCCTGCCTCCTAAAGTATCGCATATGGGAACCTTTAGGATTTGTCGGAACCAATGCATAGTGCTTGTTAGATGAATCTACTTGCGATATTAGACGTAGTTCAAAGGTAGAATCATGGTTGCCATGAACAAAGGACAAAGTTCATAACAATTCTTGCTCAATTCTCACCATTGGTACATCTTGAAGCGGTATCTATTTTAGAAGAGATTACATTGAACTAATGGCGCGTCATGTTTTAACCGAAACATGGTAGAATTTTGAGTGTTTGTATGTAAACGTTCTCTATGGCAAACATGGAGGATAGACACTGGAGACTCCGCTCCCATGGAAATGAAGAAAGTATTATATATAGGGTAGCTGCCTTGGCTCACATCAAGGGTATCACTCGAATTGCTGACTTAGGCAAGGATTGGCACTTTAAGAAGGTCTAGAATGGCATGCAATCTAGAACATAAATGACTTCCCAATATAAGTGCCATGATATGATATCACGTGCCCCTGCCTTTGTTCGATGTAATGCTATCTGCCACCTCTCATGCACAAACTGTTGGAGCCATGTAGAAGCCAACAAGTTGAGTACTTTTAGAAAAACCTCCTCATGACATTTGACATGTCCCAAATGCAGGAACATAGGGGTAAAATGATATAAGGGAAAAGTTCATATCATTTATGTATACATTCTTATAAATAGAAGATCTTAACAAGACATCCATTTCTTGTGAATAATAGTATATTATTTATAACTCATGGTACCACATACACATAATATATAACTAAGCTTACTCTAATTAACCAACACTTTCTGTTGAAAAGTTGGATGAAATATTATGAAGCCTCAGTGGGTTGTCAATGAACAAAGTGGTGCAAGCAAGGAAGTTGCCTTTTCTCACTCGAAGTGTGTCACTTGTATTATCGTTATAGGTGATGAAGAGGTCGTAGATGCTTTACAAGTTGTCAGACTAGCGTAACTGTGGTAACATGGGTAACCACATTTAGTGTTCTAGGACTTTATTTGACATACTGAGCTCCATTGTTCTCATGCACGATACATGCCTATTGAGACCAATGTGTTAAACTTTTAAATTTCACTAAGTAATTTACAGTAAGGTCGTGCATCACAATGTTGCAGAATTATTTTGTATGTATTCCTCATGATCTATATGTCATTTTATTGTTGATGTCCATACACAAAAAAACTTTGAATGGCAATTATGTCACTACATATTGAGTTAGCGTAGAAAACATTATTTTACTTGGTAAGCTTGTAAGGGTGGACATTTGAGACATCTCAAGGAAAATAGGTGAGAAAAATTGTCAAAACTAGAAAAGGGGGTGGACTAGGATGATGGAATAAATAAACATAAGACAAAACCTTATGTATTATTCAAGTAGGGTAGGTTAATATATTTGTATGTTTACTCAAAGTTTCGACATAGGAATGTTTGATAATGGGATAACGGTAAGAGGTGTATATTCTTGTTGATATGTTCTAGCTATATTATTAGTACCTCATTGTACCACCCAAATATGGTAGGAAGTTCGTATTCATTACATAGTGATTGCCTTGGCAAGGTGGGGGGCAGATAGTAGAGGTTTGATAGAGACTTGTCAATGAGGAAAGCTAGGATAATCAAGTCCACTACCCCCAGCTTACCCCAAGTGTGTCATTGCAATTGATGTAGGTGGTAGAGACTTGTTGGAAATATGCCCTAGAGGCAATAATAAATGGTTATTATTATATTTCTTTGTTCATGATAATTGTCTATTGTTCATGCTATAATTGTGTTATCCGGAAACCGTAATACATGTGTGAATACATAGACCACAACATGTCCCTAGTGAGCCTCTAGTTGACTAGCTCGTTGATCAAAAGATAGTCATGGTTTCCTGACTATGGACATTGGATGTCATTGATAACGGGATCACATCATTAGGAGAATGATGTGATGGACAAGTCCCAATCCTAAGCATAGCTCAAAGATCATGTAGTTCGTTTGCTGTAGCTTTTCCGAATGTCAAGTATCATTTCCTTAGACCATGAGGTTGTGCAACTCCCGGATACCGTAGGAGTGCCTTGGGTGTGCCAAACGTCACAACGTAACTGGGTGACTATAAAGGTACACTACAGGTATCTTTGAAAGTGTCTGTTGGGTTGGCACGAATCGAGACTGGGATTTGTCACTCCGTATGACGGAGAGGTATCTCTGGGCCCACTCGGTAATGCATCATCATAATGAGCTCAATGTGACCAAGTGGTTGATCACGGGATCATGCATTACGGCACGAGTAAAGTGACTTGCCGGTAACGAGATTGAACGAGGTATTGTTGGGATACCGACGATCGAGTCTCGGGCAAGTAACGTACCGATTGACAAAGGGAATTGTATACGGATTGATTGAATCCTCGACATCATGGTTCATCCGATGAGATCATCGAGGAGCATGTGGGAGCCAACATGGGTATCAAGATCCCGCTGTTGGTTATTGACCGAAGAGTCGTCTCGGTCATGTCTGCATGTCTCCCGAACCCGTAGGGTCTACACACTTAAGGTTCGGTGACGCTAGGGTTGTAGAGATATTAGTATGCAGTAACCCGAAAGTTTTTCGGAGTCCCGGATGAGATCCCGGATGTCACAAGGAGTTCCGGAATGGTCCGGAGGTAAAGATTTATATATAGGAAGTCCAGTTTTGGCCATCGGGAAGGTTTCGGGGGTCGCCGGTATTGTACCGGGACCACCGGAAGGGTCCCGGGAGTCCACCGGGTGGGGCCACCTATCCCGGAGGGCCTCATGGGATGAATTGGGAGGGGAACCAGCCCCTAGTGGGCTGGTGCGCCCCCCTTGGGCCTCCCCTACGCCTAGGGTTGGGAAACCCTAGGGGTGGGGGCGCCCCCCACTTGGCTTGGGGGGGAAGCCACCCCTTGGCCGCCGCCCCCTTGGAGATCCATCTCCCTAGGGCTGGCGCCCCCCAAGGCCCCTATATAAAGAGGGGGAGGGAGGGCAGCCGCACCTCTTGCTCTTGGCGCCTCCCTCTCCCTCCGTAACACCTCTACTCCCCGCTTGCGCTTGGCGAAGCCCTGCCGGGATCCTGCTGCATCCACCACCACGCCGTCGTGTTGCTGGATCTTCATCAACCTCTCCTTCCCCCTTGCTGGATCAAGAAGGAGGAGACGTCTTCCAACCGTACGTGTGTTGAACGGGGAGGTGCTGTCCGTTCGGCACTTGGTCATCGGTGATTTGGATCACGACGAGTACGACTCCATCAACTCCGTTCTCTTGAACGCTTCCACGCGCGATCTACAAGGGTATGTAGATGCACTCCTCTCTCCCTCGTTGCTAGATGACTCCATAGATTGATCTTGGTGATGCGTAGAAAATTTTAAAATTCTGCTATGTTCCCCTACAACACTTCCATAAGTTACCGATCTAGCATAGCCTTGGCAACATTAGGGACATAATGATATTTGAAGACCATTGGATTGTATACTCAGACATTTTAGTCTTTTATTTGATGTAACTTGGTCATCGTCTCCCATGTGTGAGCCTCCTTGTCGAAGCTAGTGAGTGAATGTTTTTAGTGAAGCCAAATTTTCTATTTATTCATAGGTTGACCATGGGAATATAGATGAAATGTGATAGATAGAGAAATTTTGTAGCAATTTTTTTGATATTCCAATTGATGGTGGAGTTGTAATAAGTTATACTATTAGTTCTGAATGTACTTGATTAGTAGTATAATGAAAGTGCATTCATGCGAAATGTTTTCCATGATAAAGCCAAGTGATAGATATTGGATTATTAAATTCCATTGGAATGAACATACTAGGACAAGTGTGTGATGTTGTGTAGGCTTGCCCCGAGGAGATCAAGCCAATGTTGACTTAGGTGAGTACAAGATCATAGTAACTTTTAGGAGCTACGAAACATGAGTAACTAACCATCACACACTAGTAATATCTTGAGATATATGAACCTAAACATGTATGACATAATGTGCTACAAGCTTTCCTCGATGTACTGACACCTGTTGACTCCCCTGCATGAACCATTTTGGGCCATGCTGATTGTAACACATCGAATACTTTTGGAGGGAGCTTCTTGTGTTGGTAGAATGGGCCTCAGAGTGTGGATATATGGGCAACTAGATTAAGGGTGAAAGTTCATATATGATAGTAGTGTACTCCAACTGAAGGTGTATCCTTAAGAGATATCTATTTTAAGTTAGTATGTACTAGACTTCTGGTACCTTATCGTACCATCCAAAATATGGTAGAATACTATGTGTATTTTGAAATGAGGTATCCACGCTTAATAAATATATTGAATCCTTTGAAACTAAATTATGTGTATAGAAATGGTCTAAAAGTGGAATCATATGGGCTACAATAGTTTGGGAGGAGTATTCATAACAATGGTACATCTATGAATACAAGACAGATCTTGAAGAGATATCTGTATTAGGTATTGCAAGTTGGTACCACCAAAAGGTGGTAAGAAAACTCATGTTAACTGTTAACAAAGTAATAGTCGCCCAACAAAAGTATAGAGAGTCAAACTGAACACGTCTGTCACTATATAGAATTTCCAATGTCCCTTCATATACTCCTTATGTGTGTGAGCCAAACTCAACGGTATCACCACAGAATCATTAACCGCTTTGAGATGTGCTAATGGAGCTAACTCTTTCCCAGGTTCCACCATGGCATGGTTCATTGCTGCTGACACATGAACTTGTTCTACTCATGATACTATTGGGCATGGGTCCAAGTGGAAGGAATCCCAACCCCAAGCATTGACATAGGTCTCCGTGCTCACTGATCTCGTAATATTGGAGTCGAGAGGCGGTGCCACACGGTGTCATCGTGTTCAAATTTATTGTTCCTATATTGCCTTCAAGAACATCTTTGTGCTGTTGTGCAAGCTCAAGTCTATCCAATGGCGATATTCGTTGCATTGTGATGAGTTTCTTGTTCTAGGTGTGGTCTCTTGCATCAACTTTGATCTTCGATCTTCGATGATACATACAAAGCACCTCCCTGCACCACATGTGATTGTTCATGTGGTGGTGGCTGCCGTGCTCATCGTCTAGGAAATGATTTGTCATGGACAACCTCGGCCCTCCTTAATTTTATCCATATGTAAAGTTGTAACATCTGCATGATTTTATTATGAGATTTTTTTTACCATACCCCTACTGCTAGGAATAGAGCGATATACATCTAATCCCATCATTGATTTATTAGGGCAATATAGAACTTCCCTATTTTTCATAGAAAACAAATTTCTTTGTTTGTAAGGGCCTAATGGGAAATATTTCATTATATATTGTTCATACATGGACAAAACCTCAATCTCCTCTTTTCAGCCTCTTCATGCTGGTTTGCTCTATTCATTTAGCCCCCACTGTGCTCGTCTAGCGTCTAGTCGCCCCCCCCCCCTCAATGTCGCACGTCTGTGATCTAGTCAATGTCATAGGCTGGCACATCCATGACCTCGCAACCGTGTTGCAAGTTCATGACCTTGTTATTGATCAGGGGTTCAATTATCTAAGCTCTAGCTGTATTATTGCAATGTAGAAAATATGTGGCAATAAAAATTTCTTCCAGGTGACAGCTGCCACAACTACCAAGCCATCGCTAAATTTCAAGCATGCATTAATATACAACTAAAATTTTGAATTTGAATTGAACATAGCCAATCTACAAAGGGTAATTTCCAATGTATAATTCTCCAGAAATTTGATCATATGCTTATTAACAAGCTAATGGATGAATCGAACTTATGATCATAGATATAGTCATTCAGCTTGTCGCTTGTTATGTTGATGCAGGTGTAGTAGGTCCTTTGCAGAAGCCACTTAGCAGCTCCACTGAAGTCACCACCAAAGAGGCCATTGGGCACCAAGAGTGGTGAAAGCACTCTGAACCACATCATCGCGGTCATGACTCCCTTGGCACATGTCATGTACGTCATCTCCATGTGTTATTGCGAGATGAGATACTTTCTGTATAGCCTCCTCCTTGACGACGACGAGCTCCTCATCTACGAAAAAGAGGCAACCCGCTATCAAAACTTAAGAAGAAGTAGACTGGGTGTGTCACCTCGATTAGCTTGCGGGCCAAAAACTAGGATATTCCCAAACTGCGCTCAAATTACATATACTGCATGCTTGCCACGAACGAGCAGTGCTGTCTCTACTTCTAACCCAACTATTCCACCAATATACATCACATTGGGAAGTTTGATCTCCATGGTTGAATGGCATATATTAATTATAGGGTACCATAAAAGAGCACTGTATTGTAAGGTCACAACCTATGTATCCTGACCAGTGACCTCCTAAAAGAGATGTCAAGGGTCTAGTGTTGTAATGCCTTTGAAGTAAATATATTAAGATTGGGATCCTTTCTACCTTGTGATTGTCTTGAAAAACTAGTCTCTTGTGGCTTGCAAGAAGAGATCACTAACATATATAATTAGACATACCTTGTTTGAGAATTAGAGTAGTTCATATAAATAATTGAATTTTTAACCTAACAGAAGATATTCGATATGATTATTATTCGAAAGGTCACTAGGGGTAAAGCCCAAATGAACATTTTCATTAGCCGTAATCATGGCAGAACATTAGAGCTACACAGTTTTAGGTCATTGACAAGCAAGCAACAACCAAGGAAATGAAAGGCGCACCAAGGCAAGGCAGCGAAGCCTAGCACCCAAAATTCTAAGATCGATTAATAGATCATAAATGAGCGTCACCACAGACACAATAGGACATTAATGTCAATTTTTCCCATAACAATAGAAAAAGGGAGCATGCTGGTTGCGAACATCTAGGCATTCTGGCTCTCCCAAATGTTCCTAAGGATGGCAAGGCAAACTGTGGGGTATAGGCGAGGGTGATCCGTGAGGTTGAGGGTGCTGATAAGGCACACCACCTCCAGCGTGGTGGCAATAGGCACATTCAGTGCCCAAATGACATGGGCGTGGATGCATGCCTGAAGCAGGTGCTTCAGGGTTTCTTCACCACAACAGAAGACATATGCTACGGTGCAAATGTTGTGGCGGTGGTGGAGATGGATAGTTGCCGATGATGGAAGAACCAAAGGAAGAATTTACATTTACGGCGACATAGCTATGCTAGGTCATGGGCGGCGATGGTGTCCACAACATGCATCACCATGCTTAATTAATACACCATATGTGCCATGAACGAGGCATCGGAGGGGTGCATGATGTGATGGTTCGACACCTTAGATGAGAGTGATATCTTCCCCAACTCATCACACAGGTTGCTAATCTCGGTGTGCATGAACGCAGAGAGACTAGTTAGTCGGTGGTCTTCAATGCACAAAAGGATAGTCGCAATGCATGCCTTGGGGCCAATGAAGTGCGTGTAGAGAACGGGGAAACGAGAGTCCAAAGTCTCTTCACCCCACCAGAAAGCCATGTGCTTCACGTTTCCACGGCTTGTTGGTCTCCATCCAGACGATACTGCACTTGGCACTAGGTACACTGATGTCATGGTCCTAGAAAATTGATTGCTATCTCTTCATAGAGGCGGCATGTGTGCCTTCAACAAGCTATAGAGACCCATGGTGTATGTAGGTAGGGTAATGAGGATGGCTTCGACAAAATTACCCTTGCCAGCTGAGGAAAGCGGTGTGCCACACAACCTAGTGAGCCATTTGTGTACAAGTGAAATGGGAGGGATGAGGTCGATGATATGAGCTCGTGGATGGAGAGCGGAGGCCCAAGTACTGTTGCGGGAAGCTGGATACCAGACAACCAAACACCGAGTCCAGTTTTTCGGCAATCTCTGATGCGACATTGAGAGGAATGAACGTGCACTTGGAAAAGTTGAGGGTGAGGCCAGTGATTGCCGCGAAGATGTCATCCAAATATAGCAGCACTGGGAACGACAATAAGGGGACGAGGGGGTGTTTGGTGGACATTGTTGGCACCAATGGTGAGGATGAGGAACTGGAGAACATACACAACTAGGATGAAGAGGTAGGCGACAAGGGATCCCTTGACGGAGCCCATTTCGGTAGTGATGCAATTGCTGGGGCTACCATTGATGATGACTACAGATCGACTCGACGTGTTATGGTCCTAAATCCACTTTCGCCCGGGGGAAGGGAAACCACTATTGCCACCTAAGACATGGAATCTAATGCTGTTTGAAGTGAAGCTTGAGCACCACCACCGGCACACTGTACTTATGGAAGCATTGCATGAGCTTCACGGTGACGATGGAATTTTCAAAGATCCATCGCCCACGGAGAAAGCATGGCTGCTCAAAATGCACAAGGAAAGGAATGTCCGGCTTCTGGTGAGACATCATGACTCACGACAACATCTTTGGGCGGGGGAGGGCAGTTTTGCAATGAGATGCGACAAATATTTGTCAGAGAAGTGGGAGTGTCCACCTTGAGCAGGAGGGCAATGAAGGATATGTTGATGCCGAATAATCAGCCTCCTGTTTGTAGAACCGTTTTGTGAGAGCGGTACGATGGGGAGATGTGACCATAGGCATGCTTGAGGAAAATCGGACAATACCCATTAGGGCTTGGAGTAGTGTCAGGCTTCATTCCAAAGACAACTGCCTTGAGCTTAGAGGCAGAGAGCGGATACACAAGCAACACCGCCTGGAAGGCATCGAAGAGTGTGTGCGTCATGAGGAGTTGGTGGTTAATGTTGTTGTGAACCGATATCTTCGTGCCCGGGAGCGGTTGGTAGAAGTCATGAAGGGTGCATTTCATTTCGCGATGGGCGCGGTGCTTAACCCCATTTAGATTGAGGCACACGATCTGCTTGTTGAAGAATTGGGTTGATGCACGGGCATGGAAGAAGTAGAAGTTCCCATCTCCGAGTTTGCAAAAGCATATTTTGCTCCTATACCACCAAAATTCCATACAATAGTGTTCATGGGGGGCAAGGGAGTGTTTCACGAGGGAGAGTGCAAGAGGAATTTAGGGTTAGGGAGACCATCTTTCTCCTTAAGGTGATCGTGGAAAAGGATCGTGATGTGGCAGTTCTTGGCAATGACATTGCGGTATTTGAGCTGCTTTGAAAAATCTTAAGCCCACTCCAGAAACGCTTTAGATGCAACCCGAGCCATTGGTCGGCTATAGGTCAGGGGCGCTACCGTAGTGGCAACCACATGGAAAACAAGGTACCCAACCCATTGCCCACTGAACCAGAAGATGGTAGCACATGGAACCGTCGTAGTAGTGATGATGACAATAGGGATGTGCCCGAAGGCGTGAGAGGGGATGCAGGTGACGGCAGAGTCCGGCATGATCGAGCACCCATCGTTGTTCACAAGGAACATATCCATCTTGACGTGTGCGGGGGGTCAAGATTTCATCAAGCTAGACCCGGTCGAGGAGAGGTATCTCGAATAAAGTAGCAGCGTTGATGTAGTCATTGAAGAGGAGGGTGTCGGTGGGCATTGAAGTTGTCATCTTTCCGCACTTTAGGGTCACAGACAAAGTTAAAATTGCCCATCGAGGCCCATGGCTGCCGATGCGTTGCCCATAGCAGCAATATTCTCTAAAACACTCCTCTCTCTTGCCCATTGCATGGGCTGTATGCGTTGGTGATGGATAAACAAACCCGAGACGTGGGGCAGGAAAAAGGCGTCGAGATGAACTCGAGCCTTTAGTAGATAAAACTAGGCCGAAGGCCGGATCGTTCCAGGTGGCGTCGACGTTAGCATGGCCTGGCCCACAACAAAACCAGGCACCATGTGATCTCCCAGCATAGCTTGCTTGGCATGGCATGGTGCGGCAGTGGAGAGGAATAAGCAGCATCCAGGTCGGGGGAAGTTGGGAGCGGGGTTGTACGGAGACTCGGGGATGGGAAAGACATGCATGTTTAGGAAAACACGAAGGCTGGAACCTTGCAGGACGCCCTCTTGTGCCCAGAGCAACTATGAAAAATGTAGAAAATAGGATCTCAACAATCTTTGACACAGTGGCTTAGATAGAGGGAGTGGCCCTAGAGGCTAGAGAGGCCTGCTTGGTGATAGGCTTTGGGAGAGGAGCGAGGCCCTTGAGCGGAGATGGTCAGGGATGGGAAAAGGCAATCTATGCGTAAGTGAGGGAGAGGTTATTTTATATAGTGGAGGCAACAAACATGCTGATCGAGGCTGGCCCAGGAGCATACGGTGCACATGAGGAGGCGAGGTGGCAAGTGGTGGGGTGGATGAATCACATGGGCTAGGGGCAAGGGCTAGGAATGTGAGGGGAGCGACCACATTAATGTAGATGAGACAGGATGGGGTAGGTCACCGTAGTTGTCTCTCCTAGTCGCTACAACACTCAAGTGTTGGTGGTCCCAAGCATTAGGGGGAACCAGAGAAACATTGCAGCCGTTGCCAGGGAACAGCCCAACTGCCATAGACCCAGGCGCAAACGGCCCACTCCTGGAAGTGGAGCCCAATCCCTATGGCAGTAGTGCAGTTTGAACAGGGGATGCGCAATGGTCAAGGACGAGTGGAAGTGGAGGAGGCTACGACCATGGTGTAGATCGTCGTGGGAGAGAATGAATTTGCCACCGTGGGGGTGGCAATAGCTTTTTGGAAGACAAATCCAACACAATTAGTCGTGAAAATCGATGCGCGGTAAGCCAATCCAGAATGTCAATGCACCGATGACCAAGATGAGGTTGCAGTAGTCAAAGCAGGGGAAGGGAAAGGGCTAGAGCACAACCGGGACGTCAAAAAAATTGGCCAACGAGGGAGAGCAGATGCTCCCGGACGAACCCCTATAAGGTAGGTGCTGACCGGGCCGGTGAGCACAAGTTGTTGGTCAAACGACTAGACGTGGACAACCAAGGAGGCCAGGAATGGGTGATGAAGCCAATGTGAGTGGACTGGGGGATGTGGTGAGGGCCGGGGAGCAAGAGGAGCGCTAAGAGAGCGCACATGCGGCGGGAGTGGAAGGGGGAGGGGGGGTGATGGGGTGTCACAACCTAAGTCTACAGAGCTACCTAATATACATATGTCATCGATTCAATGAGTTACCACGCTACACCTACTAATGAAATAATTATCCTCATCCAACCAAGCCAAAATATATTCCAACCTGCAATCCCATACTACTCATATGCATCACATGCATAGAAGCTATCTTATATATACAGGTTGCAGAAAAGAGAACACTCTCGAGCTACTCGTGATCCTATCACCTAGTCCCCACCCCAAGAGAGATCACTCATACGTCAGCAAGTTTGGCCACGTATCTCTATCTAGTAGTACCAAACTAGTAAAACATGTAGTGAGCACCCAATTATTAAGAATAAACTATGTAGTATGATGGATTTATTAACAACAAAACAGATAAGCATGGAGAAAGAAAAGATGGTCCACATGTTGCTATCCTGTATTTGACCATGCATGTATTTCGTATGTATCTCACGCACCTCCTGTTGTCTTTAGCTGGGTCACCGCATTGACGAACAATTCATGCATCTCTGTAGTCCACTCGACCTTTTTCTTCTTTGTGGTCCCCAGCTGCAGGCCGCCCTCGGAAGCCCCCTTGCCCTTGTTGGAATCGTTCAGTCCTTGCCTTCTCTTCCTTGGCGTGTCATAGGGTTCTCCATGGCTGCGCCGGCGGCTTTGCACCTCCACTGCACGACTTGCTGCCAGATGAAGTATATCTGCACGTCACGTAGGGGCTTGTCCATCAAGTAGCAAGCGCCTTCCTGCAATCCCCTTTTCCTTGTCTCCATGGTCTCGTCGCCCGAGAACACTGCAGAAAAGCAGCATGTACATCTATCAGATCTACAATTTCATCTATGAGTATCAGTATGCGTATATATATGCCTACAAACAACCTGGAACATGGATATGTTTGTGGCATGTGTTTATTTATAAAAAAAAAATATGTGTGGCATGTGTGAGGACTTACTAAGGACGACAGGGTAACGTTTCCCGACGCGCTTGACAAGGCCGAAGCCGTCCATCCCTCATCCCCGCGTCCGTGCGACGGTCATGATGAAGTCGATCCCATCCGGGTTCTTCTCCACCTCTTTCAGCGCATCTGCAGGCGAGGCGCTGGCCGTCACTGCACGAGGCGGCTGTCGGTCAGAACACAAAGAGCAAACTGAGGCAAGAGATCCAATATTAATGGACCGGACGACGTACCTTCGTAGCCGCCGCGCCGAAGCATCTGCGTCAAGGTCTGGAGGCAGACGGGATCATCGTCCACAGCAAGGACCTTCAGCCCCTCTGTCCCCATCAATTCCGTGGTGGCCATGTCCTCGTCGCCGTTCGCCATCGTCGCTGCGCGCTCGGGTCACACGCGCTTCAAACTCTTGCCCGTCAGGGCCGAGCGTTGAGAGTGAGGAGCGTTGTGAGAGTGAGGAGCGTGCTCTCGCCTAGAAAAAGTAGAGCATTCAGAGCGTGCTGAAACTGAAAGTCGAGGCCCAAATAAACAGACACGTGTATGCTCTACAGCAGCACCAGTATGAAGAGACAAAACTTTACAGCAGCACCAGCATGAAGAGACAAAACCATACAGCAGCACCATGAATGCTAGCTAGCATGCACATCCGTTACAGTCAAACACGTAAAGCATGCACCCAACCATCTGTATTTGTATCATTATTATTACATAATTAAAACGAAAGCTGAAAAGTGTACGTGGTGCATCCAGAAACACTAAAATATCTACACTATTAATTTTTTTGTATTAATCAGCCAAGATTTTTTTTTCGGGTGATCAGCCAAGATTTTTAAGAGATACAAAACCTACATTAACCATGGTCAGGACAAGTGCCTGCAAGAAATGGATTGGCATACCCCGCTTACCCCCTCAAAAATATACTGAAAGGTGAGTTTGTATTCTCCCGTCCTTTCTTTGAAAATGTGCTGCATCTCCAATCAAACCGGTGCCGTATGAGAGGACAAGACACGGGGAATCCTTCAAGTACAGGACCCATGATTCATGATCAAGATCACACGAAGCATGTCCGGTCCGGCGGATGATAGACACCCCTAGAAGCACGAACTAGTGATGTGGGCACAAAACAATGAGACAAAAACTATATCTTCAAGATGGAAGCACTTTAAGTGTAAAGCACCCAACCGTCTCTCTTTTAATAATAAAGCACGGATTGATTTTGTCGGGTTCACCGTCACAATATGCTTTCTTCCTATGAATTTTACGTTTTCAGTTTGAATTTAAAGCATATACGCGAGGTGGCACTATACTAATTTTTTGCACATTGTGTTCCTGAAAAAACGATTCCTGAGCGCTATGTGTGGTATGCTTCCCGCCTGGGCCACGAAGTCTCATTGGGCCTCGGCTGGGCTTGCTCCAGTCCATCAGCAGATTGTTAGAGAAACAACCTAAAAATAAAAGTTGCCAATACGAGGGGTGAAGACTACCGCTCAGCGATTATTTTGGAACTCTCATGACTCACTCACGGAAAACATGTTGACATGCAGCAGAGTTTGTCATGCGACGCCAGTTACCTCTAGCATATGATCGCTGAAGATGATGTTGGTCGTGGTGTAGAGTCCATCGTGTGCCGCCGGCTCGCCACAGCCTACAGTCACAAGTGACAGACAACGATGTCCAGGCCATGAAAGAGACAACGTTCAGGACCACTAAAAACAAGCCATTGGAAAAAAGTGTCGTCCGCAATAGTCTTCTTGACATCCTCGGCGTCAATGTCGGACACAGATGCATCTACGAGAAGAGGATGTCCCACGCGGTTAGAGACAAGAGACAGAACCTCCTGGTCGTGTCATGCAATGAACATAATAAGTGGTCCATTTTGCCAAGGTCTTCTCCACAGAGGAATATGGCAAAAGAAACAAGAGGACAAGAAGAAACAAGATGAAAAGAAACATGGTCTTGACGTAGATCCAATATGGTGAGCCATACATTGTGGAGTGTAGGCATTTGATGAGCAAAACTGTCTATAGTACCGGGTTCTCTGGCTGGTGGCACGAGGTGTTCACGTTGATTGATCAGTCCCTGGTGATAGCTCTTACTACTTGGAAGTTTGATGTACATGTATGAAGAAAATTAAGGTGACCACACTCAGCATGGATGCCATGGAAATCAGTTCATCGGGCATGGAAATAAGCTCACGCTGTGTAGATTGGGGCGAGGCAACAAGACATGTCTCATGCAACCGGGGACTACTTGAACTACTCTCTGTTATATTCTCTTTTTTCCATCCTTTACCACTTGGAATCAGAAATCAAAGGATCAACCAATTGGATAGAGAAAGGTGTGAATTATGTAGAGGAGGTTTGAATTGCTCCCAGCAGAATAAAGAAACGTGTAGCCACTTGGATGAACAGATAGGGAAGGTGCACCTTGCCGAATAATTAATTTGTATTTGAGATGAGCAGAGGTACAATGAGGAATTGACGATAATTAGGAGAACAGACGGAACAAGATGATCTGTTTTGTATGCTGCCTATCGATTTGGAGATTTACTAAACATATATTAAATGTATTTTGGCTTCAGTTTCCTGGATATGCAGTTACGTGTTCAAGATGGTAGTACTAGATGTGCATTGACACTATTAGGAAAAATATAAATGATAAGAATTATATGATTCAGCCACAAGATACAGATTTTATATGCTATAAGGGGAAACATATGTTGCTCAACATTCACCACAACATATTCGTCTAACAGCACCGATCTACATGTTTGTAGAATTATGCACACGACACCAGATTTTTTCTGTTAGCAGTGTTCTCAATTAATATCTAAATCTCTACAGTACGCTTGACATTCATCTACAGTAGACCTCCGGTGAACTTCCTAAAGCTATTTACTAATGGAGTGCGGGTTCTGTAGGAATGTGTACAGGATTATTCAGTTATCAACCAAATAGTTCGATTACTGCTATGTAGAGTATTCATTTAGATCTGTATTTTTATTGCAGGTACCTGTGAGTACGGGCATCTAAAACAAGTATTGTAATGTTCATGTAGTTACTGCCTAAATACTAATTGAAGAGTTCCCACTATTAGAAAAAGAACCGTGGAGTAGCAATTTTTGTTTATTGATTCGGCAGATATGACATGTTTGTGAATGCACTATATATAGATGTGTAGTTCAATTCTCATGCTTATGGTGTTCTTCTGGAGACACCAATGAGTATTATTAGTCAATGCATACGGTCGCCCAAGTTCACAATACTGTATTATATATGTGTAGTTCAATTCGCATGTTTATGTTACAATGAACCGGTGATGGTATTGTAAAAAACTGTATTATCATACCATGTTTTAGTCTCACACCACTTCCTTTTTATTTAAAGGGAAAGGAAATTACCAAATTGTGGAATGGTGATATTAAAACAAGGGTTTCCTCTACCCTTGATGACCAACTATATATATTGTGTGTTCTTCATTACATTGTCTGATATATGTCTGCTCCTGACTTTAGTTAGAAATTGTGTGCACAAAAAAAAAGAATGGTGGAATTATATGGAATAAAGGTTGGCATAGACAGCATGCAGATGATTTTTGAAAACAAGGAAATAATAAATCTCTACTCCTAATGTCTCAGTTGATAGGCTGTGTTTCGGGTTTATTTTCGTCCCACAATTTTCGTCCGATTTCTTTTCGCTGGTTTTTTCGCCGGTTTATTTGTCCCCTCCCCCCACCCCACCCCACGCACGAACCGCTCCCCTCCCTCTCCTTGCGCGAGCGGATCCTCTCTCTGGTACCCTCGCACGCGCTAGGATTCCCGCGCCGCCGCGAGCTCGTCGACCTGCCCAACGTCCATCGCTTGTCTGCAAGCCAAGCCGCCGCCTCTCCGCCGAGAAAGAGGGCTCCCGATCTCCGCCGTGGTCGACCAACAGCCCATCGCGCCTGCTCCGTCGCCTCGTCACGCATGCTGTCTGCTCCGCCGCCTCGCCGCCTGCTCCGTCGCCTTGCCACGAGCCGGCCGCCTTCTCCCCCTCGTCTCGCCGATTCTCTCCGTCCGCACTAGGAGATCAAGAGGGAAGGGATCCCCTTTTCTGCAAAGTCCGTGCCTTGCCGGCTTCGACGGCGGCGCTCGATGACCTGCTCCTCGTCCTCGAGCACCTCCTCCAGACCTCGTGCTCCGGCGGCGGCGGCGTGGGAAAAACGACCAGGGCATGGGGAAGACGAAGACTTGCTCCACACACATGCCACTGCCATGTGCTTGTCTTGCTCCTTGAGTTGGCGGGCTGATGATGGAGGATCTGCACTCTTCGCTGCACTGGCGCCGTCGCTGCCGCTTCTGCTTCTGCTCCCCGCTCGCCCACGGCGCAGGTCTGTCTTCTGAATTTACAGGTGATGTCTGTCTGTTGAAGCAAGCAGGTGAGCTGATTTTGTGCAGCGATTGGTTTTTGCAGCGATTGGAGGAGGAATGGAGTATTGCATAGGATTGGATGTTGCTTCCATTGGTGCAGGTGAACATATAGTATAAATTCAGTTAGACTTGCACTTTGTATGCTTTCAGTATTGGTGAACATACAGTATACATTCAGTTAGCCTTGCACTTTGTATGCTTTCAGTATTGGTGAACATACAGTAGATAAACATACAATATAAATTCAGTATGAACAGTACTGGTGATAATTGAATTCAGATGGGAACATCCTCAGGCCCCTGTTCTTATTCTTATTCTGAAAATTTATTCTTTACACTTTATTCTTTGGTTACTTCAAGTGAGTAACTACAATAACTTCAAGTGGGTAACTCCATTTTCTGATTTTTTTTACACATTAACCATGATATTTGTTCCTCTGTTCTGGTCATAATGATAATCTGATTGCTGAACCCTTAATCATTCTCATAATCTGAATGCAACAAGAGCATCCAAAATATGGAGCAAACAATGTTTGAAATTTTCCAAACTTCTGTTGAAAAGTTAACTGAATTTTTTGTATCAACATTGCAACATTTCAGCATGACAACTCAACTCAACTCAATTCAGTAAATTAAATGGCATATTGCAATATTTACAAATATTCAGTTAACTTCTATTAACATTCAGTTAACTGAAGAACATGTTTATCCAGACCAAGAACATTCAGTTAACTTCTTTGACATTGGAGGTGAACACATTCAGTTAACTTTTTTGCAACATTTATGCAGAATACATGATCAATTGCGTTTGAAATTAATGAACAAGCGCAATTTGCAGAAATTGGAGCCCGGGTTCTTCCTCTCACCGGCAGCAGCACGAGCAGGGGATTAGTGTTTAAAATTAGGGTCTTCTGAATGTTGTTTCCTTGTTGCTGAAGATAGGTGACTCTGAGGAATGTAGGTAGGCGGGCTATGTCGCCGAGGTTGAGAGGGAGAGCCCACCACCTTTTCTGATTAATGTTGTTTAGGTTTAGAGATGGTCCTAATCCTAATCTAATGTTATCTCACCTAAAAGAAAAGCATCCTAATCTAATGTTATCTCTGATTTCTTTTGCATATGTTACTGTTCGTAATTCCCGATCTTGTGTAACGTCTTTGTTTTATTGCTGTCCATTGTGAGTATTCTTATGCATGATTGCTTCTTCAGACTGCAAATGTAGCTGGTGCACTCCGGGAGGCGAAGAATAAACTTGAGAAGAAGTTGGGTGATCTTTTGTAAGACTTACTCTCGAAAGGAGAATGCGGGTATATTTTTCTCTGTCTTCAGTGCTTTTATGTTTATTGTGGTCCCTTTATTTTCGATGTGCTACCACTGGTAGAAAAAGGGCCTGTTGTCCCGGTTCGTAAGGGCCTTTTGTCCCGGTTCCTGAACCGGGACTAAAGGGTCGGTACTAATGCCCTGTCCCTTTAGTCCCGGTTCAAATCCAGAACCGGGACAGATGGGCCTCCACGTGGCCTGTGCGCGGAGCCCAGGCAGGAGACCCTTTGGTCCCGGTTGGTGGCACCAACCGGGACCAATAGGCATCCACGCGTCAGCATTTCTGTGGCTGGGGTTTTTGTTTTTTTAAAGGGGGGGGGGGTTTGGGGGGATTTGGGGGGTTAATTTAGGTGTTTCATATATTGTGTTAGCTAGCTATAATTAATAGAGAGAAGTGTCCTCTCTTATGTCCGTGCTTGGTCGACGCTACGTACTATACATACGTATAGAGAGGACTAGACATGCTAGCTAGCTAGTAAGCAAACGAAGGAAACAGAAGATCGTCATGAACATATATGCATACAAAGAGAAGTGATATCGACCACCTCTCCTTCTCCGAGAGATTGGTCGAACAACAAGTTCTCGTATATCTATCCGACACTACCGGCTACATATATACAATAATTATCTCTTACAAATATAATCATACGGACTCATGGTCCACATAGTATTCTCCGTCTTCAGCGATCACGTGGTCAAGAAAGAATGCCGCCAATTCCTCTTGAATTGCTCGCATGCGAGCTGGTGCTAGGAGTTCATCCCGCTTCCGAAACATCTAATTTGAAGAAGGGGGTCAATACATATATATATGAATGAATGAAACTCAACACAAATGATGGTAATAAAATAAAATTGTGAATGTTGTTATTTACGTACTTCATATTGTTCGTCAGTGTAGCCCCGCTCACAGGTTGTGTGGCGGATGGACTCACAAACGTAGTATCCACAGAAATCATTCCCTTGTTCCTGCCACAACCACTTTACAAGAAATAGAGGTCAATCAAACTGATAAGCAAGAATGCCAAATGGTATTGATGAAACACTAGCGCTTGAATCAATAGGAGATGCGCGGAACATGCTACTATAGTACTTACTTTCGGGTGTCTAAATTGCAGCTTCTTCAGGATTCCTGGAGCTTTTTTGGTGATTTTTTTCCAAACCCTGCCAGACAAAGAAAACAATTACTTGATATATCAGGAAATGAACAAAGTTGCTGATATGGTGGATAATGATCGATTTAACTTACTTCTCGAGCATTTGAGTCATGTCCGCGTAGTCCTGGGGATCTTTTCGTCTTGAGTCTAAGACGGTTACTAGTCACTGCTCAAGCTTAATCTCTAGGAGAATATAGTGGAAACTGCACACGCATGCATAACTCATCAATTACATTACTATAACCTTGACTAATATATAAGGGAAACCGAATACGCACAAGACAGTAACACTCACTTGAAGTTGTAAGGAAAGAGTATTATATCTTTGTTTTCATTTATTACCAACGATCGTAGCAAGTTGGCCTCGGTATCTGCGGCATGAAATTTAACCTGAGTTGCACCTATGAGATATGTGTAAATGAACCCAATATCACCGACTTGTCTTTTCTTCAATTCGGCGATCTTCAATCTGCATAATATAGTGAGGATGATTATAAATACATGCAATGAAAGAGCTGAGCTATATAGAGAGACTTAATGACAGAAGTAATACTACTTACAGACAGTAGCAGGTGACGGTTGTTTTATCGAGGGCCAATTGATTGAAAAACTCCTCAAATGGAACAGGCAACAGTTCAATTCCAACGAGGTCATGCTCCTTTTTAACTCTCACATACAAAGTACTCCTCCCCCCAGACTCTCTGCAGATTTTCAAGTACCAATCATGCAATCTTCGCATCATCGTTGATAGAGATCTTTCATCTTTGACGAGAGGCTTCCCGTACTCGTATCTTTGTATCTGCACCTCCATGAAATCATAATGTACATCGTCGGGCAGGTAATCGGCAAGATTGCTATAACCGGGCACCATCCTCGGATCATTAGCGACGATGTCGCTAGGCACCTTGAGCGGGGGGCACGATTGCTTCGCTTGTTCGCCGAGCTGGGCAATTTGTTTCCCAGCTCGTCATTCTTTCAGCCTTTTATCACTGACAGTACTTCCCGACTGCTCCACTTCGGCAAATTCCTTTCCAATAATGTGCTCATAGTTTCCTTTCGGCGGAGACTTTGGTGGTTTTGTCAGGGCAGCCAGAGTGCGCTTCGCTTTCACCGGATCTACCTTCTCCTCCGGAGGTGGATGTTTCTTTGCTTTCACCCCTTCAAAGTACTTCCTCACTTCTTCTCGTGCGATCTCGGCGTTCTCCTCCGGGGTCCTCTTGTATGGTAACTTCTCTGGAGTCTTCAGAGAAGGACCGAATCTGTATTTCCTCCTGCCTCTGGCTGTACTGCTAGATGCCGGCAGAGCAGACGGAGCGGTTGCCTTCTTTACTTGCTTACGAGGCGGAGGAGAAGGACTACGACGCGCCGGAGCAGCCGGAGCGGCGGCAGGTCTCTTCCGCCCTTGCTGACGAGGCGGAGAAGGAGGAGGCTGGCTGCTCGGGCGCGTCTGCGCAGGCGGAGAAGGAGGCGCAGTGCCGCCACGCGCCGGAGAAGGAGCCGGTCGAGTGCCCTGATCGTCACTCGCCGGAGGAGGAGGCGGTGGAGGAGGCGGAGTGCCCTGACTCGCCGCAGGAGGAGGCGGTGGAGGAGGCGGAGTGCCCTGACTTGCCGGAGGAGGAGGAGGAGGCAGAGGCGTCCAGTTCGGAAGGTTGATGACCTCCTTCCGCCATAGGCATGGAGTCTTCAGAGCAGAACCCAGCCTAGTCTCCCCTTCACCGGTAGGGTGGTCAAGCTGGAGGTCCTCAAATCCCTCTGTTATTTCATCCACCATCACCCTAGCATATCCTTCTGGAATCGGCCGGCAGCGAAAAGTTGCACTGGGTTCAATAGGATAAACAGAGCCAACAGCCGCCTTGACCTTCAAATTCAATAGGATAAACAGGATAAACGTTTGCTGCGATTTGCTTCTCGTTCCTCTATCGCTTGTACCCTTGCTTGCAGCGCCTGCATTTGGGTCTGCTGTAATTTTTTCCTCCTCTCCTGGGATTTGTAACCGCCCGCGTCCGGAAACCCAACCTTCCACGGAATGGAGCCTGGCGTGCCTCGTGTCCGTCCAGGGTGCTCAGGATTCCCGAGGGCCATTGTGAGCTCGTCGTTCTCTCTGTCTGGAAAGAACGTCCCTTGTTGCGCTGCTTCGATATACTGCTGAAGCTTCCTGACTAGTATGTCCATTTGATTGTTCGTCCAAACGCACTTCCCTGTTACAGGGTCCAAGGTTTCGCCAGCCCCGAAGAACCAAGTCCGGCAACGGTCTGACCAGTTAATTGTCTCTGGTTCGATCCCTTTATCAACCAGATCATTCTCAGTCTTGGCCCACTTAGGCCGGGCTACGAGGTAGCCACCTGACCCCGTGCGATGGTGATGCTTCTTCTTCGCAGCATTTTGCTTGTTTGTCGCCGACATCTTCTTACTCTTTTCCGATATCTTGTGGGCCACAAATGCGGGCCAGTGATCTCTGATCTTCTCATATCTGCCCTTGAATTCTGGTGTCTCTTTATTTTCGACAAACTTACTCAGCTCTTTCTTCCACCTCCTGAATAGTTCTTTCATCCTCTTAAGAGCAAAAGACTTGATTAATTGCTCTTTAACTAGCTTCTCTGGATCATCCTCTGGCGGTAGGGTGAAATTTGACTTCAGCTCAGTCCAAAGATCATTTTTCTGCATATCATTGACATAAGACACCTCAGGGTCTTCTGTAGCCGGCTTTAACCATTGCTGGATGCTGATCGGGATCTTGTCCCTAACCAAAACCCCGCACTGAGCAACAAATGCGCTCTTTGTCCGGAGGGGTTCAATCGGTTGGCCGTCGGGCGCGATTGCCATGATCTCAAACTTTTTATCCGAGCTCAACTTTTTCTTCGGGCCTCGTCTCTTTACCGAAGTTGTGCTCGATTAGGAGGGCTAGAAAAAAGAACAAAGACTTAATTAATATGTGTACATACCAAAACAATGAATGCATCAATTAGCTAGTCAGCAGAAGCTTAACTAATATATATACCTGGCCGGACTCGGTTCGGTCACCGGAGACGTCATCACGGTCTCCTTCTTGCATCGGCATTAGGTCACCGGAGCCATCATAATCATAGCCAGCTGCTTCCAGACCATCGGTGTCGTTGAGAAACAACGAGCAGACGTCATCCCTTCCTCGTGAGATTATGTCCCCCAACAACTCTTCTTGTACTTCGTTTCGGGCGGTGTCCATAGTTTCTACAAATATTGACAACATGGCAATTATTATTCAAACATGACAGATCGATATATTATTCAAATATTGACAACAAATATTGACGCTGCTTCTCTAGGGTTTGGGGTGGCCTCGACGCTGCTTCTCTAGGGTTTGGGGTGGCCTCGACAATGCTTCAAGGATAAAAAAAGAAGAGGAAGAAGAAAAAAAAAGAGGAGAAGAAAGAATAGAGGAGTAAGAACTCCTCTATTCTTTCTTCTCCTCTTTTTTTCTTCTTCTTCCTCTTTTTTTATCAGGAACGAGGGTCGTCGAGGGTCAACGAGCGGTAGAGGAAACCCTAAATAGCAAGGATCGTGGGTGTGAGATACATGTGGCCGTCGGTGTCGGACACTACATCCACGTCCCACAAGTGACGTGGGCGTCGAAGCCCGCGTCACTTGTGGGACGTGGATGTACTGTTCGACACCGACGGCCACATGTATCTCACACCGACGATACTTGCTATTTAGGGTTTCCTCTACCGCTCGGCGACCCTCGACGACCCTCGTTCCCGATAAAAAAAGAGGAAGAAGAAGAAAAAAAGAGGAGAAGAAAGAATAGAGGAGAAGAACTCCTCTATTCTTTCTTCTCTTTTTTTTCTTCTTCCTCTTCTTTTTTTATCCTCTTCTTCCTCTCATGTTAGACGACCCTCGACCCCTCGGCGACCCTAGACCCCCTCTCGACCCCCTCATGTTGAAGTTATCGGGTAGGGGGTATATCGAGAACGACATACCCGATACATACATACATACATATCACATGCATCCATACATATATGAACAAAATTAATATCTACTAATTAACAACCTAAATAAAAAAACTAATACATATAGGAAGAAGAAGAAAAAAGAAGAGAAGAAAGAATAGAGGAGAAGACTTCCTCTTCTCTTCTTCCCCTTCTTCCTCGCCTCTCTCATGAATGTCCGACGTTCTCGACCCTTGACCCCCTAAACTAGTTCTCAACCCTCGACCCCCTAAACTAGTTCTCGACCCCCCCTCATGTCGAAGTTATCAGGGAGGGGGTATATCGACCCCCCCTCATGTCGAAGTTATCGGGGAGGGTTATATCGACCCCCCTCCTGTCGAAGTTAACACGGAGGGGGTATATCGACAATGACATGCATACATGGAAAAAATTCTATCCATCTATACATACATAGCCACGTACATATATACATGGAAATAATGCTATGAAAAAAGAAAAAAAAAGAGGAGAAGAAGAAAGGAATAGAGGAGAAGATCGAAGAAAAAAAAGAAGAAAAAAAAAAGGAGAAGAAGAAAGGAATAGAGGAGAAGAAGAAAAAATAGAAAAATTTCTTCTTCTCCTCTATTCCTTTCTTCTTCTCCTCTTCTTTTTCTTCTTTTTTCATCTTCTTATTTATTTCTTCTCTTCTTCCTCTCCTCTTCTTTCTTTCTTCCTCTTCTTATTTTCTTCTTTCATATCCTTATTTTTCTTCTAAATTTTAGCATATTCTAAATTTTCTTCTAACTTTCTATATATGAACAAAAACCTTTCTATGAACAAAAAACTTTCTATATATATATGAACAAAATTTCTATGAACAAAATTTTCTTCTTTCTTCCTCTTCTTTCTATGAACCAGAAAAATTACATATATGGAAAAAGATTAATACCCATATGAACAAAAAAATACATATATGAACAAAAACATGCTCTGAACAATTTTTTATACATTTTGAACATATACATACACATAGCCACATACATACACATATACATTATATATATATGAACAAAAACTAATAAAAATGAAGGGCGCGCAGGGGCGGCGGCACGGCAGGGCAGGGGAGGCGCGCGGAGGGGCGGCGTGCAGCGGCAGCGAAGGGCAGGGGCGGCGCGCGGCGGCCGCGCAGGGCAGGAGCGGCGCAGGGCGGCAGCGCGCGAATGGCAGGGGCGGCGGCGACGGCGGCCAGTACAAGGGGAGGAGCAGGGAACAGGTGGCGCTCACAGCGAGGTGGCGTCGGCGACGAGGAAGTCTCGGGGACGGCGGACGGTGAAGTCGCGCTTGGGGGCGAGGGCAGGGGCGTGTGGGCTCGGGGACGGCGGACGGCGTCGATCTGGGCAGCCTTGCGGCATCGATGAGCTCGGCGTCGTCGGGCGGGCCGGGGGGCAACTGGCGATGCGTTCGTCAAATTTTCCTAAGTCCTACTTATACACACAGAGTATTGGTCCCGGTTTGTGGCACCAACCGGGACCAATGCCCTCCTTTAGTCCCGGTTGGTGCCACCAACCGGGACCAAATGCCAATTTTCAGCAGCCCAAAGGGCGGGAAGCGGTCTATGCCCCTTTAGTCCCGGTTGGTGCTACCAACCAAGACCAAAGGCCTTGTGCTGCTGCGGCGTCGAAAGTTTAGTCCCACCTCGCTAGTTGAGAGGGGTGCGCAGTGGTTTATAAGCCCCACTGCCGCACCCCTCTCGAGCTTCTCTCCATTGCAGGCTTACGGGCCTAATTGTCACTGCTATGCCTGTGGGCCTACCGGGCCTCCTGCGGGCCTGGATCCTGGCCCTTGGATGGGTTTCTAGTCGTATTCAGGCTGTGGGGGCCCAGTAGGTGGCATTTTTTTTGTTTTTTTGTTGCTTTATTTATTTTATCTTATTTTGTTTTTTGCTTTATTTTTTAATTCTTTATGCTTTTAGTTTTAGAAAAATTATAAACTTTTTGTTAATGCCATTAGTTTTCAAATTTGAAAACACTTTTTTTGTTTTTTTGTTTTCTTTGTTGCTTTATTTATTTTGTTTTGTTTCTACTTACAACAAAATACTTATTGTTGCTATTTTTTTCCAGTTTTTTTGTTTTGTTTTCTGCATTATTTATTTTCTTTTGTTTTTTGCTTTATTTTTTTTATTCTTTTTGCTTTTAGTTTTAGAAAAATTATAAACTTTCTGTTAGTGCCATTATTTTTCAAATTTGAAAACACTTTTTAAGTTTTTTTGTTTTCTTTGTTGCTTTATTTATTTTATTTTGTGATTAACTTTACTATAAAGATAGTTTCTTTTCCCGTTTTTTGATTTGTTTTATGCATTATTTATTTTCTTTTGTTTTTTCTTTAATTTTTAATTCTGTTTGCTTTTAGGTTAGCAAAATTATAAACTTTCTTTTAGTGCCATTAGTTTTAGAAAAATTATAAACTTTCTGTTAGTGCCATTAGTTTTCAAATTTGAATAGTTAAAATTTGAATTCTTTGAAATTTGTGTGAATCACAAGTTTGTGATTAACTTACTAAAAAAATGAGAATAGATGCGCTTATAGAGAAAATTCAACCTAAATTCATAGTAAATTTCTATGAATTTCAGAGAAATTCACTATGAATTTAGGTTAAACTTTTCTCTATTAGGGCATCTATTTTCACTTTGAGAGGAGCTCAACAAGGCAGAGAGGGAAGGGCTTATAAACCGGTGTGAGCCCCTTTCGGTTGGCGAGGTGGGACTAAACTCTGCCCGCAACGAGGACCAACCCTTTAGTCCCGGTTTGTGGCACAAACCGGGACTAATGGTCATGGGCCAGGGGCGAGGAGCAAAATTATAAACTTTCTGTTAGTGCCATGAGTTTTAGAAAAATTATAAACTTTTTGTTAGTGCCATCTATTTTAGAAAAAAATATAAACTATCTGTTAGTGCCATTAGTTTTCAAATTTGAATAGTTAAAATTTGAATAATGGTATTACGAGGGCCTAACCATAAGACATTAAAGCATTTCAAATGAACTCTGAAAAAGTTGAAAGTTGGCATGGTATCATAATTTCACCCACATAGCATGTGCATGTACAAAACGGACAATGGTAGCATGTTCGTGTGTTACAAAGTTGGCATGGTATCATCATAATAGTTACGGGAGAAAGTCTTCACTTTTTCTTCGCTTGTGTCATTTGCTTATTGCGCCGTAACCATGGATAATCTTCATCGTTTATCAGGATGTTTGGGTCAGCCTTGACATTAAAGGGAGGAATTTCATGAAACTTTTCAAAATCTTCAAACATGTCTGTCTTGCCGTCCACTCCCAGGATGTCCCTTTTTCCTGAAAGAACTATGTGGCGCTTTGGCTCATCGTATGATGTATTCACTTCCTTATCTTTTCTTTTTCTCGGTTTGGTAGACATGTCCTTCACATAGATAACCTGTGCCACATCATTGGCTAGGACGAACGGTTCGTCAGTGTACCCAAGATTTTTTAGATCCACTGTTGTCATTTCGTACTGTGGGTCTACCTGTACCCCGCTGCCTGACAGATTCACCCATTTGCACTTAAACAAAGGGACCTTAAAATCAGGTCCGTAGTCAAGTTCCCATATGTCCACTATGTAACCATAATATGTGTCCTTTCCGCTCTCGGTTGCTGCATCAAAGCGGACACCGCTGTTTTGGTTGGTGCTCTTTTGATCTTGGGCGATCGTGTAAAATGTATTCCCACTTATCTCGTTTCCTTTGTAAGTCAATACAGTCAAAGATGGTCCCCTGGACAACAAGTACAACTCATCACAAACAGTGTTGTCACCTCTAAGACGTGTTTCCAACCAACTGTTGAAAGTCCTGATGTGTTCACATGTAATCCAGTCGTTGCACTACTCCGGGTGTTTGGAGCGCAGACTGTTCTTGTGTTCATCGACATACGGGGTCACCAAGGTAGAGTTCTGTAGAACTGTGTAGTGTGCTTGAGACCAAGAATATCCGTCCCTGCATATTATTGAGTCTCTCCCAAGAGTGCCTTTTCCAGTCAGTGTCCCCTCATACCGCGATTTAGGGAGACTTATCTTGTTAAGGCCAGGAATGAAGTCAACACAAAACCCGATAACATCCTTTGTTTGATGGCCCATGGAGATGCTTCCTTCTGGCCTAGCGCGGTTACGGACATATTTCTTTAGGACTCCCATGAACCTCTCAAAGGGGAACATATTGTGTAGAAATACGGGCCCCAGGATGACAATCTCGTCGACTAGATGAACTAGGACGTGCGTCATGATATTGAAGAAGGATGGTGGGAACACCAGCTCGAAACTGACAAGACATTGCGCCACATCACTCCTTAGCCTTGGTATGATTTTTGCATCGATCACCTTCTGAGAGATTGCATTGAGGAATGCACATAGCTTCACAATGGCTAATCGGACGTTTTCCGATAGAAGCCCCCTCAATGCAACCGGAAGCAGTTGCGTCATAATCACGTGGCAGTCATGAGACTTTAGGTTCTGAAACTTTTTCTCTAGCATATTTATTATTCCCTTTATATTCGACGAGAAGCCAGTCGTGACCTTCATACTAAGCAGGCATTCAAAAAAGATTTCTTTCTCTTCTTTCGTAAGAGCGTAGCTGGCAGGACCTTTATACTGCTTCGGAGGCATGCCGTCTTTTTCGTGCAAACGTTGCAGGTCCTCCCGTGCCTCAGGTGTATCTTTTGTCTTCCCATACATGCCCAAGAAGCCTAGCAGGTTCACGCAAAGGTTCTTCGTCACGTGCATCACGTCGATTGAAGAGCGGACCTCTAGGTCTTTCCAGTAGGGTAGGTCCCAAAATATAGATTTCTTCTTCCACATGGGTGCGTGTCCCTCAGCGTCATTCGGAACAGCTAGTCCACCGGGACCCTTTCCAAAGATTACGTGTAAATCATTGACCATAGCAAGTACGTGATCACCGGTACGCATGGCGAGCTTCTTCCGGTGATCTGCCTCGCCTTTGAAATGCTTGCCTTTCTTTCGACATTGATGGTTGGTCGGAAGAAATCGACGATGGCCCAGGTACACATTCTTTCTGCATTTGTCCAGGTATATACTTTCAGTGTCATCTAAACAGTATGTGCATGCGTGGTATCCTTTGTTTGTCTGTCCTGAAAGGTTACTCAGAGCGGGCCAATCGTTGATGGTCACGAACAGCAACGCCTTAAGGTTAAATTCCTCCTGTCTGTGCTCATCCCACGTACGTACACCGTTTCCATTCCACAGCTGTAAAAGTTCTTCAACTAATGGCCTTAGGTACACATCAATGTCGTTGCCAGGTTGCTTAGGGCCTTGGATGAGAACTGACATCATAATGAACTTCCGCTTCATGCACATCCAAGGAGCAAGGTTATACATACATAGAGTCACGGGCCAGGTGCTGTGATTGCTGCTCTGCTCCCCGAAAGGATTAATGCCATCCGCGCTTAAAGCAAACCATACATTCCTTGGGTCCTTTGCAAACTCATCTCAGTTTTTCTCTCGATTTTTCTCCACTGCGACCCGTCAGCGGGTGCTCTCAACTTCCCATCTTTCTTTCGGTTCTCACTGTGCCATCGCATCAACTTGGCATGCTCTTCGTTTATGAACAGATGTTTCAACCGTGGTATTATAGGAGCATACCACATCACCTTCGCAGGAACCCTCTTCCTGGTGGCTCGCTGTCAACATCACCAGGGTCATCTCTTCTGATCTTATACCGCAATGCACCGCATACTGGGCATGCGTTCAGATCCTTGTATGCACCGCGGTAGAGGATGCAGTCATTAGGGCATGCATGTATCTTCTCCACCTCCAATCCTAGAGGGCATACGACCTTCTTTGCTGTGTATATACTGTCGGGCAATTCGTTATCCTTTGGAAGCTTCTTCTTCAATATTTTCAGTAGCTTCTCAAATCCTTTGTCAGCCACAGCATTCTCTGCCTTCCACTGCAGCAATTCCAGTACGGTACCGAGCTTTGTGTTGCCATCTTCGCAATTGGGATACAACCCTTTTTTGTGATCCTCTAACATGCGATCGAACTTCAGCTTCTCCTTTTGACTTTCGCATTGCGTCCTTGCATCGACAATGACCCGGCAGAGATCATCATCATCGGGCACATCGTGAGGTTCCTCTTGATCTTCAGCAGCTTCACCCATTGCAGCATCATTGGGCACATCATCTGGTTCCTCTTGATCTTCACCAGCTCCCCCCGTTGCAGCATCACCGTATTCAGGGGGCACATAGTTGCCATCGTACTCTTCTTCTTCGCCGTCTTCCATCATAACCCCTATTTCTCCGTGCCTCGTCCAAACATTATAGTGTGGCATGAAACCCTTGTAAAGCAGGTGGGAGTGAAGGATTTTCCGGTTAGAGTAAGACCTCATATTCCCACATTCAGTGCATGGACAACACATAAAACCATTCTGCTTGTTTGCCTCAGCCGCATCGAGAAACTCATGCACGCCCTTAATGTACTCGCAGGTGTGTCTGTCACCGTACATCCATTATCGGTTCATCTGCGTGCATTATATATAATTAAGTGTCCAAATTAATAGAAGTTCATCATCACATTAAAACCAAAGTGCATACATAGTTCTCATCTAACAACATATAGCTCTCCAGAGCATCTAATTAATTAAACCATACATTGAAACTATGTAAAACATTTCAATGCGAAAACAAATGCGATCATAGTCGCAACCAAGGTAACAATTGATCCAACGGCATAATGATACCAAGCCTCGGTATGAATGGCATATTTTCTAATCTTTCTAATCTTCAAGCGCATTGCACCCATCTTTATCTTGTGATCATCGACGACATCCGCAACATGCAACTCCAATATCATCTTCTCCTCCTCAATTTTTTTATTTTTTCCTTCAACAAATTGTTTTCTTCTTCAACTAAATTTAACCTCTCGACAATAGGGTCGGTTGGCATTTCCGATTCACATACATCCTACATAAATAAAATCTATGTCACGTTGGTCGGCATAATTTTCATAAACAATAAATGAACCAATAGTTATAAAGATAATATATATACCACATCCGAATCATAGACAGGACGAGGGCCGACGGGGGCGGATACCAAAACCATCGCACTATATAAGATGCAATAATAAAAGTAAGAAAATAATACAAGTATCTATGTAAACATACAAGTAAGAATATTTTTCCTTTCAGAAAGAAGATAAGAACAAGAGGCTCACCACGGTGGTGCCGGCGATGAGCTCGGCGCGGGTGATCGACGGCGGTGAAGACGGGGACGGGGCGTGACGGACCGCTAAACCTAGACAAATATTGTGGAAAATGGAGCTTGGAGGTCGAGCTTGGAGAGGAGAAAGCTTAAGTAGTGTGGCTCGGGCATTCCATCGAACACCTTGTGTGCATAGGAGGTGAGCTAGAGCACCACCAAGCCCTCTCCCCCTCGGCCAGAAAAAAACAGAGCAGTGTGCTCTGCTCTTACGCAAGGGGGTATATATAGGCACCTCATTGGTCCCGGTTGGTGGCATGAACCGGGACTAAAGGGGAGCCTTCGGTCCCGGTTCAAGCCACCAACTGGGACCAATGGTGGTGGGCCAGGAGCGAGGCCCATTGGTCCCGGTTCGTCCCACCAACCGGGACCAGAAGGTCCAGATGAACCGAGACCAATGGCCCACGTGGCCCGGCCGCCCCCCTGGGCTCACGAACCGGGTCCAATGCCCCCATTGGTCCCGGTTCTGGACTGAACCGGGACTAATGGGCTGACCCGGCCTGGACCAAAGCCATGTTTTCTACTAGTGTACCCTGCATGTCGTAGTTTGAGACAGTTCTGCTTGTTCCTGCCAGTATAAGGACAAATACAATTTTGCCTACAAAACTTCCATTCTTTCCCTGTTCTGTTTGTGTAGATTTTCTTCTTATATAAGATACACATAATTTTTTTTGTTACAAGAAAATTAGATTGGTCTTCTGTATGTTCAAATGTATCCATAATTTTTTCTGTTTTATATGCACGTACCAATCTTGGTCTTCTGTATGCAGGGTACACTCCTGATGGCTGATGATGTTTCACAACCTCTTCTGCAGATTTTCAGAATACCGACAGAAATATTGCGTTGGAACGATCCCGGGTTGGCGGGGGCGGCCAGACCATGTGGCAAATGCGGTGCACAAGTTGAGGAGCGAAGGTAAAGAGGAAAGGCCACAACAACCTGAGCAGCGGCGAGGGGAATGAGCAGCGGCTGCGCAGCTGCGTCAACCTGAGCAGTTGCGAGAGCGAATGAAGCTGCGGTTGCACAGACAAGCTTGTGGAGGTGTCAGTATGCACGCATGCGTCCCTGATTTGGAGCACGCCTCTGGCCTGGTAGGATTCTCGCTCTGCCCCGACCTCAAGGGTGTTTGTCTATCTGTGTCGTGCTCGGGACGATGCACTAATGCAGGTGTGGTTCTTCAGCTTTTCTTTGTCCTTTTGTTGGTATGTATATCTCTGAATCTTGTGAGCCGTGATTTTCATGCTGCCATGTATGCCATTGTGTCCTGTATAATGATTCTTCTTATTATTTTTGAATGTCATAATTATTCTTATTGAGGCACTGCCGCTGCCTATTTTGCTTATAGTAACATACTAATTAATACAGGGAGAGAGTATGATTTTTTAACACAATCTGCAGTACCCGTGAGCCTGCCCATAGGTAGATATGGATACATTTTGTAGCTTCCATTCTTGTTTTCTCTCATTGAAATTATGGATTTGGAAACTAATCATGGAGTGTCTAGATTGTCTGCTATATTACCAAGTGCGCTGAAGGAAAAGCTACTTCCACTGTTGATGACCACTCTAGGTGATATAATTCATGTTTGCTTTGTTGTTTCAGTAACTTCCTGTAGCATATTGGTTCCATCTTTTTTTTGCATGATGGTACATTATTCTCATCTTGATATATATCATTTGGTCAACTGAAGATTTGAGTGCAGGGTAGAATTCTTGGTTGATTTTAGAATTTCATTGTTGATTACTTGGCCAACAGACTTTTATGAAATTCAAGGCGTCATTTAGTGTACTATATGTCATATTTGTCTTATTTCTATGCTCACAATATTTCGGCATCGTCTGAACAAATGATGCTAAATTGTTATACTCATTTTGGATCAGTGTCATCTTCTCAATGCTGAACAGCCAAAATATATACATAGTGAGCAGTTCGCCGCACATGCTCATACGTCATATTTATGTACTGTTTAAC